>NC_041401.2:41767424-42067424 GCF_900747795.2 Erpetoichthys calabaricus
CATTGCCAATCCAACAGATGGCACATCACAAATATTAACACTGCTTTTAAAAATTCCATCCATATGAAATGGAATATAACAGAGACTTACACAATGCCGTTGTTATTCCAATAGATGGAGCACCTCAAATATTTGTACAAAGGCATTTTACTACTACAAATGTTTGTGATACACAATCTGTTGGATTGACAAACGCAATGCATTTTATTTGTAGTTGCATTACAAAATACATTCCAATAGGTCGTGCCCTACAAATGTTAATGCTGAGATTTATATTTATTACTTAGATTGCAAACCATCTTAAACTTGTAGAATAGCCAGTGTGTGTATAAATTTATATATATATATACAGTATATATCTATTATAAAAAAAATCCTGGAAAGGAAAAGCAGGGCGAAGAGACGTGATCTTCTCGGAAGACCCGCAAGATAAAAGAGACTGGCCACGGAGCGTCTCACGGCGACCGTAAACATGAGACTTGGTGCCAAGAGATTGTCCCAGGTCCTCTCGCAGGGATGTGGAACATGAGATTTTTGCAAGACACACCCTACTTACAAATAAGAGCACAGCCAGCAAAACACTCAGTCATGTAAAGGCACGTAGCACACACAGATCCTGAGCTCTCAGCACATAAGGACAATACATTCTAGATGAAACGTCAATGACTAAGCAAAGAAGAAAGAGCAGCGTGGAGAAAAGAGACCCAAAAGCGTTAGAGAGAAAAAAAGGCAGATAAGAGATTATGAATGTAGTGGAATTTGAAAGGCTCAAACAAACGATGGCGCGATACACATGCAGAGAAAGGTACAGAATATGAAAGCAGTAAAATTCGAAAGTATTGTAGTGTCCCAACCAAGTTGAAGCATTTTTTGTTTTAAGTGACTGTTAGGTCCGATTGATGGAGGGCGGAGTACAGCACAGAAGACTGATAACGGGGTATTGATTGATGCGGAAATGGGGGGCAAGACCCGGGGGAGGAGGTGTTGGTGAGGGTGATAGCAAGTTGTGTTTGGGGTTACGAAGTCGGCGATTGTTCAAGTAAAACTTTTGTGACACTTTATTACGTCAGTTGCTACAGTATCAAAAAAAAGATAATAAAGATCGCATTAGCGCAAATAAAAGGTAATTAATCATCAGAACCAGGTGTAGTTGAAAAACAGCAGGACAAATCAAGGTCAGAAATAAAAGGCAAAGAGTGAATAACAAAGTCTTTTCGCGTTCGCATCATTCAATGCACAAAACGTGGATTTACACAATAATGGACCATACGCTATGAGAATCTATGGTCTTGCACCAGTTAAAGCAACAACAAGTTTAATTTCAAAGAATACACAATTCGGTCAGGTGTATATTTATGATCACAGAGAAGCGATGTAAATTTTAACAGGTGACAAGAAAGGTGATGTATATATTCCGCGAATAACATTAGACACCAAAGGAGATCGTGATATGCCATTCGTATTAAAATGTTTACAGTTTACCGTGAGAATAGCTTTTGTTAGGACAATTAACAAATCACAGGGACAAACATTAGAAAAAGTCGGATTATTTATTAGAGAAACAGAAACAATATTCACTCACGGGCAGTTATACGTTGCGTTGTCACAATGTGTCTCCAAAAACGGAATCAAAATTCAATGCGATCTTGAAGAAAAGGTAATTCCAAATATTGTTTTTAATGAAGCTTTAAAGTAAAAGTGCAAATAATGAAATTGAAACAATTCCAAAGAAAAAAATAAGCTTTTAAAATTGTATATCCGATTATCCAAACACAGGGGTTGGCGAGCGAAGCGGGCAGAGCCTCCTAGTATATATATATATATATATATATATATATATATATATATATATATATATATATATATATAATGGAATGGAAGGATGGGAGAAGGCAGCTTATCAAGGACACTGCCTCACTCCCCAGGACAATAGATGGCAGCTTCCCTGTACTGCAGCGGTGCCCTAGATGCCCACAGGGCACTATGGGACTTGGAGTTCGGGAACACAGCCCTGCTGGGTACAGTGGGTGCCGCCAGGAGATGCTGCAGGGAGACTGGGGATTCTCTACTGTTTACATAGCCCAGAAGTACTAACGAGTCACATGGAGAGAAGCTCTGAAGTACTTCCGGGCTGACAGAAACCTCAACTTCTCTATCTGACCCAGAAGTGCAGGAAAGTCACGTGGACGGAAGAACCAAAGCACTTCCTGATCAGACACGATAAAAAGGACTGCTGAAGACCCAGCAAACAAGTCGGAGTCGGGAGGAGTAGGACAGAGCTTGCTGGGAGGTGTGGAGGAGAGAATTGGGAATTATTATAGAGAATTGAGCTGATCTATTTGATTATTTACTGTGGATGTGGTGTTTGAGAGTATTGTTTGCAGAAGAATAGAATAAAAATACTTCTCATTGCTTTTACCCTGTGTCCAGAGCATCTGTCTGTTGGTTTTAAAGGGGCAACAGCATCCTCAAGCGTTTCACAATATATGCAGTATAGTGTGCAAGACGGCCAGGGCCCTTACCAGGCCGAGATGCCCTGACAATGGAAGGACCAGGGGAGAAAAGCTTTTTCAGGAAATTTTCTCCCCTGGACCAATAGATTACAGCTCCTTTGGCTTGCAGTGGGGCCACGGGTTTGGAGCATGGAAGCTGAACCCTGCTGGGGCCTGTGGCCACTGTCAGGAGGTGCCTGGACATTTGCGGGACCCTGTTTGGCAGCACTCCACCATACCAGGAAGTGCTACTGGAAGAAGGTTGTTGGACACCTGGAGTTCTTCCGGGTGTCCCATAAAAGGGGGCCCGTCATCACTGTTCAACAGCCAGAGTCGAGAGAGAAGAAGGACAAAGTCTATGTGGAGAACTGGAGGCGGAAGGACTGTAATGTAACTGTTGCTCATAGAAAAGCACTTCCCCATGGAAGAATAAAGGTGTTTGTTGTGCTGGAACTTGTGTCTCTGCCTGTCTGTGTTGGGTTAGGGCAGGTGTATACACCTATTCTTCAGAATATATATATATATATATATATATATATATATATATATATATATATATATATATATTTTTTTTTTTTTTTCTATAGCAAAAAAGTTCTATTCACTCCACTTTTTTTTTTTAAAGAAACACAAAGCAGGACATACGATGGTCCATCATAGGGCCATACTGTAGGCATCAGTGCCCTCCCTGTGTGTATGCATAGATGTGTCTCATACAGTAGTGTATACTCAAAGTGTATTTAAAGTGGAATTTATTGTATAATTTCTCTGTTTGTATAATTATTGTATATTTTTCTGCATTAATGAGTGGGTCTTATATGAATATACAGAATTAAACACTTGCAGAAAGGTTTTGTCCTATTTTATGCTTATAATGGAATTACAGACACCTTGCTGCCTTCTGAAGGTAACAAGATGTGGATGGTAATGTGTAAGGTGTCTTCTAGTGTGAGACAAAAATGAGGGCAAACTGGCCATTAATAGTAAAGCTTAAACTAGTTCATGAAGAATGGCTATTGCTATTAGCTACGACAGCCTACGACTATATTCAGCTAATATGTGACTATTGACAGGATTTATAAGGCAGTGAAGGGAAGGTGTCTGAAAAGGATTTGCCCTTGATAGAATTTGCAAGTAGATAGAAGGAAGTCTCTTTTGAGAAAATATGGAAATGCAGAAATAGAAATGTCTAAGAAAACACTGTAAACTGGAGATAAATGATCCCTCTAAAGCATATAGCCAGGACGCCAAGATGTATTGGGCAAATGGGATTTAGACTGAGCTTATCAAAAGGAAAAAGATTTTGCCATTGCAATGAACAGCGATAAAGCAAATGTAAAATTGTGACGGACAGGAAAGGAATAACAAACATGTCACAATTTCTGGAGAAAAAAGTGAACGTTATCAAACCTCTGTACTAAAGGAATTGTGGAAAGTGTTTACCTTTTAGATGAAAAAAAAACCCTAAATAATTATCAATGTTTTGGAATACTGTAGAGGTTAAGCATAAGCACAGGACGTTTTCATTGAACATGTTGTAAAATGAAGAGGTCAGAACAAATCCTCATATTTAATTGCAGTAGAATGTTAAAATGTCGTGGGATACATTTCTTATTCTCTATATCCAACATTTTTTTTTCATTCTAACAGACTGATAATGTTATGTTGGGGATATCAAGATCAGAGAAAAAGCAAATATATTCTGCTCAGAGGATAATAACAAAAATGAAACCAGTTCAATATAATATTCTCAGACCTACTTAGTGTGACTGAGGGTTGTACGCGGGACTTGAATCTATCCAGGCCAGCGCCACCATTGAGGCAAATTAGGCATCCGCTTAAGGCGCAGATCGTAAAGGGGGAAAAATCCAGCCACATGGGTTAGCTACCAAACTGACAGTGGGCGCCAACAATAAGCTTGGCCTTGGGTGCAAGATAACCTAGCGTCACAACTGAATTTGTTATAAAAACATCAGGCTAGTCCATATTAGGCACCAGTCCATAGTAGAGCCAACCCAAACACAGCATGGAATGGCACACTTTGAAGTGTGGGTGGAAAAAAACAGAGACTAGCACTATTCAGGCACGGGGAGAGCCTGCTGGGTCTGAAAGGTAGCAGAGATAACAACAACACTATAGGGGAGTCCAACATAAAATCCATGATGATGATGATTATATTGTTACTTCCACAAGCCTGACAGATGGAAAGACAGTGTTACAACAAGGTTGCCTTTTCTTCCCGGCTATAAATAATACTGTAATAGCCTGAAACTTTCTCCTTGAAATATTTGACCATGGTGGCATTGCCAGCATAATAAATCATGCAGGCTGAAACAGAATTAAACTTTGCTTTCCATAACTGAACTCATCATATTTCTGTTTTCCAAAATGAAACCAAGATAATGCTGTATGACAAGTTGATATCGCACAATTCCAAAGCTTGAGACTTGATTCCTTTCTGTGTGGAGTTTGTATGTTCTCAGTGTGTTTCCATTAAAGTGCTTATCTGTTTATTTTCTTACACAGTCCAAAGATGTGCTTTCAAACTGATTGCCACTTCTAACTTGCCCCAGTGTAGCTGTGTTGTAATGACATGATGTCAAAAGCGAGTGAGTAGGGAGTATCGCCACTATGGAGGTGCCTGGAGATACTGTATGTGATCATTAACAGGCTCTCTCATTTCACTTCCAGCCCACAGGACACAGTGTCATTTCTGGTTTGTCCCCCTATAACCCATCTCTCCCACCCAGCGGGCTACTGAAAGAGTCATATTGACAGAAGTTATTGTTCATATATGAATCAGAGAAAATAAGCGCATGGAGCTCCATAAAAGAAGGTGTCTCTAGGAGCCTGAATTGATAGGCACTGAAGAACGTACCACATCTGCTATAGCTGAACTGATGCCTTCATTTTCTCTTCTGCAATCTTTTGTTTCGAATAAACAGGTTTGATCACTAGGGGGCACCACCAAGGGCCAAACCCCAGACACAACTACACAATAACAAGAGTGCAAATGAACGTTTTTTATTTACAAAAAATACATTGCACAGGTTTCTACCTTTTAATAGAGCCAAATACAGCATAGCAAAACAACCATTTGTCTTCTCCTTTCTCCTTGACTCCTTTCAGGTGAGTGTTGTCCAGCTTCTCTCCCGACCCTGACTCACCTGGCTGAGATCAAGCGGCTTTCCAGTGATAGGGTATGACCCATTGGAAGCACTTCCAGGTCTACCAGAAGTTCCTGAAAGTAGTGTCTGCAAATCCCAACAGCTCCCCCTGGCAAACCTCATGGAACCCAGCAAGGCTACCTCACCGGACTACAAATCCCAGCATGCCCTAGGGGTGTCTGTGTGGGAATCCCAACCCAGGGATACTGCCATCTGGAGTAAATGGGTATAAAATATTCAAAGTTCATCTTCTCTGGTCCTTCCATTGTGACCAGGTAAGGATTTTGTTCGACCCCAGTCAGGATGCCAGTCCATGTGTGCCATCCATTACACAGGATACTGACAAGTCCCTAACATTTTATTTTCTCCGTCTTTACATCTATCAGTATACTGATTACATGTTTAAGGCTAGATCCTGCCAAACACTTGTTGCTGTTACCACAGAGAATAAGTGTGTTTGAAAATAAAGAGAAGGTATGTAGAGTTTAAAAGGTGATTTTAAAGTAAATGAATAATTCTAAAATGATTGTATGAGGGTTTCTGCATGTTTCTTGCCATAAACTGGCATCTGTTTCATTATTGGTTACTGCCCTGCACTCCATGCTCTCCAGGATTGAATTTGGTCCTTATAACTCTACCTAGATAGTAAGTTATAAAATGGATGGATCCACAATATTTAGACAACTTTGTCCAAGCAGGGTGGTGTAGTAGGTTGGGAATTGGGTAACACTAAGGTGCATCCATTAATCAGTTATTGGTCTATAAAAAGACCTAGACCAGTGGTTCTTAAAATTTTTTTCAGGCAACCCAATTTTGCCTAGTTTGTGTCTTCGTGACCGGTACTTGCCATGGAATGGCTTAAAATCATTATGACATGCCTCCAGACGTCATCCATCCCCCATGGAGAATCACCAACGACTATTATCCGCAGGGAAGGGTGTTGGTCCCCTTTGAGAATGGCTGCCAAAACCATTGTCAGGTTCCACCTTGGAGAATCACCACTGAACGTCATCCTCCCCCTTGAAGATTCGCTGTCAAATGTTGTCCGGGGGTGTTTGTTTCAGCCTTGCAAGTGACGGCCCATCACCAGGCTTTCTGCAAAAGGTTCGCGGAATACCTCATTCACTTCAGTTGTAATTCATGACTTAGCACAACCCTATTAGAGATGTCCTGAGACACCCATAGTCTAAGAAACACTGACCTCAACAGACATTTTGAGTGAATTAGCAATAAGCGTTTAATAGTTGTACTGCATTTATTATTATTCTGCGATGGGGTTTGCACCTGCCTTGCCCCCTGTGTTAGTTGAGACAGACTCCAGCAACCTCTGTGATCCTGTTTGAGACTAAGTGGGATGGACAATGACTGGCTGTATTTATTATTACATTATTTTGATAAGTCTTTACCAGCCTGTACACCAGTATTTTGAGTGCTGTGCAGAGTGGAGGCAGAACCTCTGTGTTTTTCCCAGTTGATTCTGGGCTTCATCAGGGGTGTGTTCTTGCTCCTACTCTGTTCAATGCTTCCATGGACTGGGTGTTGGGCAAGGTCATGGGGTCCAGTGGGTGTGGGGCTTCTGTTGGTGAAGAAAAAGTCACTGATCTTGACCTTGCTGACGATGCTGTGATCTTCACGGAGTCAAAGGAGGCTCTGATCGCATTCTCGAGAGTGTCTGGGCTTGCGAGTGTCCTGGATAAAAACCAAGATCCAGGCCTTTAATGACCCCTTAGGCACATCCATCCGCAGTGTGTCTGTCTGTGGAGAGTGTGTTGACCTTCCAGAGAGGTTTACTTACCTCGGCAGTGACATTCATGTCTCTGGTGACTCTTCCTATGAAGTCAGTAGATGGACTAGGACAGCAGGGTGGTCATGAGGTTACTGGAAAGGGGTGTGTGACACTCCTGATATCAATGCAAAAGGATGAAGGTCCAAGTTTTTAGAGTCCTGGTGCTTCCTGTCTTGCTATATTGTTGTGGGACATGGACGCTATCCAGTGTCCTGTGACGAAGACTGGACTCCTTTGCTATTGTGTCTCTTCAGAGAATCCTTGGGTACCGCTGGTTTGACTTTGTGTCGGTTTCTCACAGAGTTCCAAATGAGGCACATTACCTGCATTGTGAGGGAGCATCAGTTATGGCACTACGGCCATGTGGCGCGATTCCCTGAGGGTGATTCGGCTCACAGGATCCTCATTGTTGAGGATCTGAGTGGCTGGACCAGGCCAAGGGGTCGCCCACGTAACACCTGGCTGTAGTAGATAGATGATCATTTACGTTGGATGGGACGGGACCGCATGTCTGCATGCGGGGTAGCCAACCAAGATCCCGAGCTGTTTCGTTGTGTCGTGGGTGTGGCAACATGTTGTAGCAGTGCATGCTCCCCAACCTGACCTGACCTGACCTGACCCAAGTTAACTGACAACATTTGACAGATACAATTGGTGCATTTCTTTTTATTTTAACAACTGGAACACAGGCAGGTGAAATGACTTGCTCACCATTGCATAGTGCCAGTAGCAGGATTTAAACCCACATCCACTGTGTCTGAGGTCCAATGTCTTAAGCCTTTGAACCAGGCAGGCCAGTTTTTGGGCCAGCATAATGTTATATAAACCGAAAGGTTGGAATAACGGCCCACCAATCTACCATCATATTCCTGCTGGTCTAAAAACAGCCTATGCATAGCTGTTATGCTACTCTACTGTTACGCTACTCTATTTTCTAAACCTTGCAGCCTGTAGCCATAGAAGCATACTGCTTAAATACGCTGAAAAGCTGCTACACCTACCAACCATCATAACCCTGTTGGCCGGCATACTGGCCTTTGCTATATTAGGCTAAGCACATGATATAGCACTGCTAAGTTACGCAGTAAAGCTACTTATGCAACTTGTGCTGCTGTTGGCTGGTCTTTGCTCATAGATTTCCAGTAAGAAACAGAAAGGGTTTCAGTTGTACTTTAGCATAGTGTGTAGGCAAAGGGAGCCTTTGCCCATCTGCTCCATGGGAGGTTTAGGCACTCCCTGAGCTCACCTTAGGACATCTACATTATGGTGTGCTGTCCAGTCAATCTCCCCGCCTGCTATTGACCCCAGAGCAGGTCGCACCACACTCAAGGGAGTTTGGATATTTGACGCCAGAAGCAAGAGCTCTGTTTGGAGGGGGAGACAAAGGGCAATTGATCGAAAGGCAGTGAAAATCATGTGAAGTGCTCTTGTGCATCGCTTCTGGCACTGAAAGCACTGGCACTGGCTTCTGGCACTGAAGCAAATCACTCAAAGTTGCAATTTTGGCATTAGACCTGTACAATAGACAATACAACATGATGACAATTGTGAAACTATAAGTGATACAGCTTGTTCTATAGTATCAATTTGTTGTTCTAACATTTGTGGCTTATCATCCTATTATCATTATATAATAAAATTTTGCTTTTATAAATCAAAATGGTTGTTTTCCAAAATTGTTGAAAATTGCTAGAGAGGCTAGGGTTATAGTGCCGAAACGTTGGGGAGTGCCAGGTTCAAAGGGTTAACCACCACGTTAAACTGTTTGCCTACTATATATATATATATATATATATATATATATATATATATATATATACAGTGGTGTGAAAAACTATTTGCCCCCCTTCCTGATTTCTTATTCTTTTGCATGTTTGTCACACAAAATGTTTCTGATCATCAAACACATTTAACCATTAGTCAAATATAACACAAGTAAACACAAAATGCAGTTTTTAAATGATGGTTTTTATTATTTAGGGAGAAAAAAAATCCAAACCTACATGGCCCTGTGTGAAAAAGTAATTGCCCCCTTGTTAAAAAATAACCTAACTGTGGTGTATCACACCTGAGTTCAATTTCCGTAGCCCCCCCAGGCCTGATTACTGCCACACCTGTTTCAATCAAGAAATCACTTAAATAGGAGCTGCCTGACACAGAGAAGTAGACCAAAAGCACCTCAAAAGCTAGACATCATGCCAAGATCCAAAGAAATTCAGGAACAAATGAGAACAGAAGTAATTGAGATCTATCAGTCTGGTTAAGGTTATAAAGCCATTTCTAAAGCTTTGGGACTCCAGCGAACCACAGTGAGAGCCATTATCCACAAATGGCAAAAACATGGAACAGTGGTGATCCTTCCCAGGAGTGGCCGGCCGACCAAAATTACCCCAAGAGCGCAGAGACGACTCATCCGAGAGGTCACAAAAGACACCAGGACAACGTCTACAGAACTGCAGGCCTCACTTGCCTCAATTAAGGTCAGTGTTCACGACTCCACCATAAGAAAGAGACTGGGCAAAAATGGCCTGCATGGCAGATTTCCAAGACGCAAACCACTGTTAAGCAAAAAGAACATTAGGGCTCGTCTCAATTTTGCTAAGAAACATCTCAATGATTGCCAAGACTTTTGGGAAAATACCTTGTGGACTGATGAGACAAAAGATGAACTTTTTGGAAGGCAAATGTCCCGTTACATCTGGCGTAAAAGGAACACAGCATTTCAGAAAAAGAACATCATGCCAACAGTAAAATATGGTGGTGGTAGTGTGATGGTCTGGGGTTGTTTTGCTGCTTCAGGACCTGGAAGGCTTGCTGTGATAGATGGAACCATGAATTCTACTGTCTACCAAAAAATCCTGAAGGAGAATGTCCAGCCATCTGTTCGTCAACTCAAGCTGAAGCGATCTTGGGTGCTGCAACAGGACAATGACCCAAAACACACCAGCAAATCCACCTCTGAATGGCTGAAGAAAAACAAAATGAAGACTTTGGAGTGGCCTAGTCAAAGTCCTGACCTGAATCCAATTGAGATGCTATGGCATGACCTTAAAAAGGCGGTTCATGCTAGAAAACCCTCAAATAAAGCTGAATTACAACAATTTTGCAAAGATGAGTGGGCCAAAATTCCTCCAGAGCGCTGTAAAAGACTCATTGCAAGTTATCGCAAACGCTTGATTGCAGTTATTGCTGCTAAGGGTGGCCCAACCAGTTATTAGGTTCAGGGGGCAATTACTTTTTCACACAGGGCCATGTAGGTTTGGATTTTTTTTTCTCCCTAAATAATAAAAACCACCATTTACAAACTGCATTTTGTGTTTACTTGTGTTATATTTGACTAATGGTTAAATGTGTTTGATGATCAGAAACATTTTGTGTGACAAACATGCAAAAGAATAAGAAATCAGGAAGGGGGCAAATAGTTTTTCACACCACTGTATATGTGTACAGTAAGTCTTTAAAGTGAGATGAGAGAGACTTCATCAGGGTTGGGACTGCAGCTGCCCAATTAAAGACTATGCTTTATGAACATTAGCTCCTAAAAATGGATATTCTATATTAATTAATGAGACAGGAGTCTCCAAATATAATAGCGGACAGCAGTGGACCCGTTGTATAATATATGGCCCCTTGATTATTGGCAGCCTACTGGACTGTATCAGCCTCTTTAAAACAGAGTGGGACTCTGGGAGAAGCTGCAGGGACTCCTGGGATAGCTAGAAATAGTCTTGGGAGAACACCTTCACCTTCACGGAATCCAGGCTTGAGGTCTGACCCCAGGAATTGCTCCCATGTTATACTCAGAAGATGTTTAAGTCGAGTTTTAAAAGACCAGCCAGATATTAAAGAGGGGCACTGATAATGCCTTCACTTTAACATAAGTGTTTGATGGAAAAAAGGGAGGGGGTCCCCTGTGGAGATTTCATGCAATCAAAAAAAGGGTTTTATGCAATTTGTCTATACATGTCAGAACGAAAGGAAAAGGGGCAGGACTCTCAAAGACTAGTGGATGGGTTGGAGGGAAGCTCAAAGATCACAGGCCCGACACCTGAGATCAGTAACTAAAGCCCCGGAAGTCCCCTCTGAAAGATGCTACCAGGTAAAGGCCAGAGAAATTCTATGATTGTTTTGGTGTGAGAATGCATAAGACACCCCACCTGTGAGGCAGGGGTGCAAAATCCTCTGTAGTGTGGCCAAATAGGGCTGTAAATTACTTGTTTCATTGTACACGTTTAGCATGTTCTTGCTCCTTGGGTGTATCCTTGCATAATACATGCACCAGTTTTTGTAGTCCTTTGGTCTCTTTGTCATGTATTCTGGATTCAGGATGGGGGGGTCCTGCTCAAGGGCGCTCCTATTGATCACAAGTGTACTGTAAATGACAAGGCTGCCAGTTGAATTCTAGTTCTGACCTGCCAAGGGACACTGTTCAAAGAGTGTCTAATCTCTAGATGGACTTGGATGATGGTTCCCACAGAAAGGTGGTGCATAAAATTGAGGATGTTTGTGACGGACTTGTGTCCTGTCCCAGGACTGTTTTTGATTTGCATCCTATGCTTGCTTGGATAAATGGAGTTTAGAAAATGGAAGGATGAATGTATTTAGAACACGGAATGTGACATTTTCAATAATCCATACTAATAATTTGGAATTTATTTTTGCACTCCAAAGAAAAATTATTCACAATTATGAAAAAAGGAAAACTTTATTCTGTTACAGTATTTAACCATTTTCTGATTTTTTTTTTTTTTTTAATTATCCTGTTTCAGGCAGGAGATGGTGCCAATATCAGCAAAAGTGGAATCACCATAAAATCTGGACCCTGATTGACCTCTGGTCCTCCGTATCCACACACATTGGTCCATCTTAAAATCACCAGTCAACCAGCCAGCATGGCTTTTGATGGTCACCTAGTCCACAAAATGAACTTTCTCAAACTTCAGTCAGAAAATATTTCTAGTTTACTTCCCAGTGTGGGAATAAAGCCAGATAAGCCACCTGCTCCTTTTCCCTTAATTTTTAATAAAACTGAATACCTACTTCGCAAAACAATGTCATTTTGAATGGACTACTAATTTGAAACCCTATTGATTGAAAGGGATATTCTACCAACCTTCAGTAAATAAAACTCTCTACCCGATCTATGTAAATGTCATGCGATGGCCCAAGGGTATGAAGAACCTTTGAAGGCCTTTCTTTTTAATAAGCAATTTTAAAAAAGCACACAGAAGTAACTTTTCCTTAATACTTTACTTTAGGTTCTCTAACAGGAAATATTGTAGCAAGTCTACTATGCAGCTGTAATGTTACATTATTGTCATCCTTAAAAACTAAAGTATTCAAATCCACAACATTTTCTTCTTTTTAATTTTAGCTTGAGGGTCTCATTAACTAAAGCATACCCTGCCTCCCACCTATCCAATCTGTTTCCGATGCTTTTTAGACAGCATAGAGCACAGATTTTAAAATTCATGGTTGAATGTGTAGTTTCAGCCTCTTACCTTATCTGTTTGGACTGTTATCACAGTGATCAAATGATTTGAGCTGCTGTATTTCTTTTTCTTTAAAAGCACCAGTTTTGCTAATTATTGGTGAATCAGAAAGACCTCTGTGAAACATACAAGGATTTATGTTTTGACTCGGAGTCCTTCAGACAAAATCTCATTGTCAACATAATAGCACCTCATGGAGCGATTTACAGTTTGAGAACTGAGGGTTTAAGAGGGCTGGAAGTCAGTAAATATTTTCTGTGATTTCTTACTACAGAATACTTACTGTAGCACAAAGAAAAAAAAAATGGAATACAGAAAAATGGCTACATTTGCTGTAAAAAGAAGGTAATCTCCTAGGAGAGTGTTACAGATTTTAAACGCTAATAAACATGACAAAATCTCAGCCTGTGCAGAGTTTGCATGTTTTTCTCATATTTGTATGTGCTTCTGTAACATGGAATAATATGTAGCATTTAAGTTGATAATATTTTTTATTATTAACTAGCTATGTTAACCTGAATAAATTTTTAAAAAATTGATATTTGATATCTCTTGCCTTTTGTGTACCGTCAGCATTCATCCTACACCTTTCTTCGGTATCCTTGTGTGTCTCAACCTGTCTTGACAGGTGCTTCCTCTCACGATCGCATTACCGTGAAGCCTACTTCTCAAACTTACATTTCAGAGAGTGTTGCTCATTTCCTGTCTGCTTTTCCACTACCACCAATGGCAGACAGGCTCCCATTACCCGCTGTGGAAACATCATTCGTATTCTTGTGAATATTTGAAGGTGGCTCTTTGCGTTCCTACGCTTTTCCTCCATATCCTCATGTGTGTTAGCCTCTCTTTCCCAGTGCTTTCTGTTTTGTTCACATGTGACTGAGCAAGCAAAATAAAACTGACCAATCCTACCAAAGCCAAATTAACCATTTAGATTACTCGGAGGGACCGGACACACATAGACATTGACTTACTATTAGATAGTAAACATCTAACAATATAAAGGTTTGAACAGGCAGGAAAGCTATTGTCTATATAATTTTAAAATGCAAGAAAGCTAGATAATCCAGTTGTTCCTCTGTTACATTTATGACTCTAATACAGTGAAAGGCAACCTTTTTCAAGTTTTGGCGCACTAAGTCCAAAAATTTTCTTTCGCGGCACACCTGAGGGTCTGCCCATAAATAAAGTCATGACGACACAATCTATGGACAATCGCCAATAAAAAAAGTAGCGTTCGTATTTTCTCGTTCTATATTTGCTCCTTCTTCTATCCGTACAGTGAGCGAGATCTTCTAACAATGAGACTTTTTAAGTCTCCCGAGATGTGTTTTTGACACCGCTGGTGTTGATATTATGATGAATGGTGAACAGCGAAAATTTTAACTTGCATTCAAAATAAATACATTAGTTTATTCAACAATCTGATTAACTGTTATCTGTTTTTCCAACATAAAATATTTTTTTTTAAACATTATCTTTTTAATCAACCAAAAGTTCAAAAACAAAACAAAAGTTTTCACAGCGCCCCTAGAAAATTCCACGGCGCAGCGCACCGGTTGCCCAAAAGTGCTCTAATAGATCAGATAAGACCCGTGATGAAGTTCTCTGTTCATCTGTGATGGGGAGTGGGAAAGTTGACCAGAGTGGGCCAGGTATGCAGGGTCACTCCCTAGGAAGAAAGGCTGGACTGGAAGAGACAATTAAATGTATGACTCTGAGAGAGAATTGGTTTTGACAAGGCAGTTTACGTCGTAATTACCTGTATATTCTGTTGTTCTTGTTTGTCTAAAACTACACTTATGCATCTTTTGAAACTTGAGAAAATCTGCTAGAAAACAAAGCATGGCATAAACTGGAGAGGGCTGAGTCTGCCTAAGATGATTCAATGGAAACTACACATTCCCATTCTTGCAAGAGGCTTGACAAAGGACTATTAGAATTGGATAAATGATTCCTTCAAAGACATGCTCTCTCTCTCTCTCTTTCGCTATCATTTTCCATCCATAGGGGAGGAGGCCAGACCATCTTTGTCTCTATTCATAAGCCATGCTGGAATGGAGACCAAGTCAGAGCAGAACATAAGACAGAGAACCATGTTTTAGGAAAAATCTACTTAGATTATAATGGTATTTTTGTCACACTTTTTTGCTTTGGCTATTATTTTGGGCATATTATCTATAATATATGAAAATATTTGTTACGTTATCTCTGGCCTGTTCTGGTACTCTATCTATTTGCCGTTAGTTATAGAATGTAAAAGGAAGGGGGAAGTGTTGAACTACAGAAGCAGTCAACCTTGACAGTGTGGTAAGGTTCCTGCCTTGTGCCCTGTGTTGGCTGGGATTGGCTCCAGCAGACCCCCGTGACCCTGCGTTCGGATTCAGTGGGTTGGAAAATGGATGGATGGATGGATGGGTTATTTGACAATTTTAAACTGACCTACTATGGAGTGTGTGTAGTACTGTGCGTTTGCACTAACAAATCTTATGATAAACCCCTAAAAATAGTTTGTGGTCTTATTGATTTAGTGTCCTGTGTTTGAATCTTAGTTGGTATTACTTTTAGATTGGTATTGATACCAGCTTTTGGACATAGGTACCGGTACCAAAACAGTTCCAAATTAAATAACGGATACCTCCAAAACCTTACTCTAGTCTCCCTGGTGTGCAGTACAATTGTTCATCTCCCTTGTGCACCATGTCATCGTGCCACACTGCCCTCTTATAAGCTGTGACATCCAATAACATCAAAGCAATAAGGTGAGGGTGGTCCCCCTTGAAGTCCTGAAGTCCGGTTAGAATTGAAGTGTTGGAGTTGGGGTCCCATGTCAAGTCCTGATTATGTATGTGCAATTAAGGTGGGATGGGATGTTCTACTGAAGGCCAGATTGAATCAAAGCAAAGGGTGGTGAAGTTCTGATCGTGTTGAAGCATGTAAACGCAAGTTTCGAGGGAAGTGTGGGTGTGAGAGGAAAGCTAGTACTTACTTCTGGTACCAAATATTCTGAAATGCTGGTACCACACTGTTTCAAAAGTTTTTTAATACTTTTCAAGTAACAGTATGCCATGCAACCCCAATTGGCATCAGAGCGGACTTTGCACATTCCCCTTGTGTCTATGTATGTTTTCGTCCAGGTAGTCCTAGGTTAATTGGTGATTCCCAGTTGACAATATGATTATGAGCGTAGGTGTGTACATGTCACGGATTGGCACAAAGTTTTGAGCTGATTACACCCAGTGCTGCCTGTATAGCCTCCATCCCTCATAACTATATCATGAACATTGAAATAGCAGAAAAAACATGATCTAGTCATATTGCATTGTGTTTGATGGCTGCTGGTAAACAGGAAACCCATTAGAGCTCACAGGAGCACTGTGGTAGAATCAGGCATGTGCCTGAGGTACTTCATGGGTTGACTAGAATGTCATGAACACAGTGTGAAGCATTGATCTTGACAGCCAGAGTATAAAGAGTAAAACCTAAATAAAACTCAACATAAACACTCAGGCACTCATTATTAGAGATGCTATCTACAGTACAAGAAAAACAAGTTAGTCCTTCAACTGTACAAAAATATATAGTAAATCGTACTGATAATGTGGACAGGTGTTAAAATGAAAGAATATGTAAACTGAGAGCTGTTTATCCTTTATATCTTTTACCTTCCATCTGATGGGAAAAACTGAAAATCCAAGTATAGAGCATGGCAGCTTTTTGAAAGGATTAATTTCCCAATGGGCATTGCTTTGGTCACAGAACTGATCATTGTGTCCTATTTAATTCGTCACTCGGTCTGATTCATCTTAATTTTTGCTTTAAAATGAACATTTCTAAACCAAATAATTGATACTTTGTTTAAAACTGGCAGGGTCTATAGAAATGTGTTACTACATTAGAATGAAAAAGACAGCTTGAAGTTTTATTAATGGGACTCCACCATTCTACTCATTTTTTGGTTGACAAGCAAGTGCTTGTTTGTTATCTTGACCAGTGTGTTCATGAATGAGCTAATCATTGTCCAATGGTATGCAAGTTCAGCTTACAATACACTTGAGTATGAGTGTTCGGTTCAAGTCTCAATCTGATTGTTGCATGTTCTACCTGTGCATGCTCTCCTCCCAAAGACCTCCATGTTAGGCTAATCAGTGCCTTGTGAGTCAGTGTGCCTATATCCAAGTTGGTTTTATGCTTTAAGTCCGGTACTACTGGAATAATTTTCAAGGCTTTCCAACTATGACTTGGAATAAATGGGTGTGATGTATCAATGAATTAATGCATTCACACGGCAGAGTAATCTGGGGGTATATTCTAAACCAGTACTGAAATGTCCATGCTTTCAAGACTCTTTCTTGTAATGTTCTAATCTGATTTAAGTGACAGGCACAAATATAGACAATATCACCAAAAGTATGTTGACACGCCTCCATATTAGTAAGCTCAGGTCTTTCAGGTGTATCCATTGTAAAGAGGTGTAAAAAATCAAGCATCATAGCCATGCAATCTCCATTAACAATGCAGAATGGGTAATACTAAAGAGCACAGTGACTTTAAATGTGGCAAGTGAAACCTTTGCTGCAAGGCAGTATGTGAAATTTCTGCTTGGCTACACCTACTCCAGTTAGCTGTAAGTGCTATTATTGTGAAGATGAAGAATCAAGAAATAACAACCGGTCAGCTACAAAGTGATAGATCACGCAAACTCACAGACTGGGGCCGCCAAGTGAGGAAGTGCATAGCACATAAATATCACCTATGCTCTGAATTCCAAACTGCTTCTGGATGCAACATCTGCACAAGAACTCTGTGTCAGGAACTTCATGAAACGGGTTTCCACGGCTGAGCAGCTGTACACAAGCCTAAGACTAAGACACTATGTACAATGCCATGCTAAGCATTGGCTGGAGTGGTGTAACGCAAGCTGACATTGGATACCAGAGCAGTGGAAACGTGTTTTCTGGAGTGAAGAATCATGTTTCATTATCTGGCCTTCTAACAGATGAATCCTGCCTACTGTAAAGTTTGGTCGAGGAAAGATAATTAGCTGGGGCTGTTTTTAATGGTTTGGGCTAGGCCCCTTCATTCCAGTGAAGAGTACTGTGAATGCTACAGAATACAAAGACATCTTAGACAATTATGCACTTGCAACTTTGAGGCAACAGTTTGGGGAAGGTCCTTTTCTGTTCTGGCATGACTGTGCACAAAGCAAGGTCCATAAAGACATGGAGGAACTTGAGTGGCTTGAAGAGACCTTGTGATGAATTCGAATAGTAATCACGAGCCAGGTCTTCTCATCCGTCATTATTACCTGACCCCACAAATGTTGTTTGGGCTGAATAGGCACAAATTCCCACAGACGCATTCTGAAATCTTGTAGAAAGCCTTCCCAGAAGAGTGCAGGCCATATTACTGCCTATGGTTTTGCAATGCAATGTCCAATAAGCCCATAAAGGTGTGACGGTCAGGTGACTACAAACTTAGGGCTATACAGGTACATGCAGTAAGTTTCTTTGCTAATGTATAATACTGCATGGTCATATATATTGCATTGTATGCATATAAGTCAGTATGAAGTCAATTAAATTTAAGACGGCCCAGGCTGTAAAAATCATGAATACAGTATCGCTGACAATTGTTCTGTCTCATTCTTTAAGTCTTTGGATTAAGCTTTTGATTTTTGGTCATCAATGGCCCAATCCTTATCTATAATCACAAACTTTTATTGCTGAGCAAAACAGTGTGATCACTGGTACTTCTATTTAAAATGAAGCTTCTTCTCAAGATTGCATTTTTCAAGATAAGAGTGGAATCTGCCCATGGTGGGGGAGTTCAGCTACTTCTGGATCTTGACTATGAATCATTTATGGAAATTATAAGAGCTGCCATTCTGTGGAAAGTATACTGGATATTACTGGTGTAACAGAAGGTAACTCTCAGTTTACTGGTAAAACTGTGTTCTGATTCCACATCTAAGGGAGGACTAAGGATTGCGACTAAAACAATTGCATTTTAAGTGTGTAAAAGAATGAGTCTCAACACACTGGAAAGGTTTGGGGCAGCCACCCGTATATTGTCCCTGGCTGCAAAAGGTTTAAAGAAAACAAGTTGCTTTTGTCAGGTTGAGTTCCAGGACTGAATTGATGAGGTTTTGGAAGATGGTGGTTTTATATGCCGTGAACTGGAAGTGATGTCATCTGGCTGGAACTGGAAGTGACGTTAAATCAGGCAGGTTTTTCTGTATTTGGCCTGCAGAGATAACAGAAGTAGGTTTAGAGCACCCTGCCACCCCCTGGCCTGGCAGGTGATTACCTCCACTTGGTCCACTCAGCTCATTCCTAGTCGCACGTTTGTGACAAGTTCAAAATGCTAAACATTGTGTCGCTGGACTTACTCTTCATGACAAGGAGAGGTGTCAGAGTACAGCCACAGTTGCTCCAGACTGTGAGGAACCATTTAAAGAGGTACGGACAATCAGTGAAAATACCCCAGGGTGCCACTCTTTGAAGGTTTTCCAGGCATGGGTTTCTAGAAAGAAACTCAAGGGGTAGACCACAACATGCTGGAGGCAAGAGGGATTATTGGACTGTGTGCAGTTATGCAAGGAGAAAGCATCGATGAAAAGTGACAAGGTGTTTTAATACATTCATCTATTCACAGGAGTGTAAGAATGCTGAGGGTGAGAAAATTGATAGTGGGGAGAAAATGACCTTAAAGAATAAAGTGCAACTGGGCAAGGAAAGAGAAGCAATGAAGTGGCAAGGAGTTTTATTACATTCACTCATCCATTTTGTTAATCTGCTTAAGAACAAGAACAAAACAGGAAGCAACCCTGGACAGGAGGCCAGGTCTTCACAGGGAGCACACACACAGGTTAGTCACCAGTTAGCTTGGCATAGGAATGAAGAGAAAACTATAGCAAACAGAAAAAAAAACACACACAGACACACGCAAGCACAGAGAGAAAGTGCAGATTTCACACCGATCAGGCGATGAATCTAACAGGAAACAAGACAGACACATCGCCATCTTGATATGGACTGCCTGTCCACTTTACTGCAGCAGGAAAGTCTTATTACCTATTGTGGAGAGATAAGCTATACCATGTGTTTTCATTTTGCAATGTTTCCTTCAGAAAAGTCATATACGGACATTTGATTTGACATTAATATGTTCAACAACAGCATACATCAGTGTTTGTTTCAACCAACAGCAACAGCGCACACTTTAAAAAGCAATATGGTATTTTGTATTATACTGCAAACGTACTCTCTTAATTCTTTACATGTTTTAGATTTGTGTGAGTTTGTGTTTTAAAGACACCATTTGCTGATTGCAATATCTTTGGTAAACAGAAAGATGGCAGTAAAAACAGATTCTTGTGTTCTTCCTGACTTACTGGTGTTCCCTAAGAAGCACATTGTTCCGATTTTCTTTCTCCTGGATTGATTGGGCTTTATTTAGAAATGTTTTTGCTTCAAAAAAACTGAAAATATTTTTGTCAAAGTAAATCTTACCATAACCCATTCAGACAGATTATCATACCTTGTCTGTGCTCTTCAAGTCTAGAATGTGGCCTGCTGGTGAACAGCACTCTTATGATGGACTGAAGTGTGTGTGAGTAACTAAGTGCTGCTAACTTTGTTCGCTTCTTCTCATGTACTGTACCTCTGGTCATAAGGAAGCATTCCAGTATTTCACATTTGTGGACCTCATAATGACAATAAAGTATCTATACAGTATATTTAGTATAAACTAACTAATTAATTAAACAGACATATGTAATAAAATTTGGGGCGTTAATCATGTTTTATGGTCTAAAGGAATTGCTACTGGTAAAATGTGAGAAGAAAAGCTTGAAAGGTGTAAATGTTTTCATATATTTGAGGCTGTTATGTATTAATGACTGTAATCATAATATAATTGTAAATAAATGTTGTTTTAATAATTTAAATTCTGTCTATCTATTGTGAACCACCAGGGGCCGTACAGCTCCACAAACCTGGACACAACAGACACAGACCCCAGTATTGCCACACAGCACCCATTTATTTTAAGTGGCGAAGCACTTTTCCTTTGCTCCCCACTACACAGCACAGTACAATCTAAAGCACTGATACACTCTCCCTTTCTTCTTTCTTTTCCTTTCCTTTCCTCGCCTCCATTCATCTTCCAGCAAGCTTCGTCCACCTCCTCCTGACTCTGGATCCACTAGTTGTGGCAGCTGGCCCCTTTTCTAGAGCAGCCGGTAGTGCTCCAGGTGTGCCACAATCTCCTTCCAGGTGGTGGCCATGGTTTCACAGCAGGGTTGAGCTTCCATGCTTAAAACCCATGGTACTTTAACACACCAGGGGGGTGCCCTCTGTCATCCCGAGTGAGGTATTGTCCTGTGTAAACTCCTTCCCCCATCCTTCTGTTATGGAGGCATCCCAGCCAGGTAAGAATCCCAGTTGTCCGTTAACACTAGTGTGATGGACATAATGGATAGATTGGCATCCTGACAAGCATGTAGGGTGTTTCCTCACTCCCAGGAGGTCATTGATAGATGGAGCAGAGAGATGGGCATCCATGCTGAGATGGCTGGTATTTCCTTTCCCAGATAAGGGGTGACTGCCTCCCAGAGCTGTGCCTTGCCCCAGTATACAGGGTGGCAGCATCCCTTTGGCGTATCTCTCATCCATACACCTGCAGCGCCACTTAAGAGTTGCAGTCCTGGACAGTAGTCTGGGTAGATAGGGCTCTTCAGGTGCCACTAGAGGGTGCTATCAGATGGAGGTTTTGACTGACCTGGAGGTGCTTCCTCATTACAGTGCTGATGTACCACAATTACTCCTAAGGGTCAAATTTACTCCTTTCACAAAACTTTGAAAAAAATAGGGGTTGGTAGTAGAGGCATGTGAGGTTGCCGATCACAGATATGTTATTCTTTTTGATATTTATTTCTTTACTGGTGGTTTTCAAATTTCATATGTAAGCACGTAGGTTATCATTTTAGGCCATTTACTATATAGGAACAGCAGGGTTATTTATTGTAGCGGGATCTGACCCACTCCTATACACAGACACAGCAATCTGGCAGGGTCGTGGCCAGGCTAGTGGCCAAGTAATCCTATTCCCTGCATTTATAATGTTCCTTGCACCACCCATCAATGGCAGGCGCTTATAGCGTGACCGCGATCTTTTCGGATTTGTTTTCGTGGCGAGCTGCTATAGCGCTGGGAGCCTGTGGTTGCCCTAGCAACCGATAGGCTATCTTCCACAGACGCGGTGTTCACGCTTTGGGATGTTCTTCAGCGTGTTGTCCCATTGGGGGGAGTCCCAAAAGAGTTTAGAAACCTTACAATGTGTACTTCATTGTATTCATGTAAGCCGGCATGAAGTCAATTAAAGTAAAGACAGGCCATGCTGTAGAAATCATGAATACAGCATTGCTGACAATTTCTCTCTCTCTCTCTCTCTTTCATTCTTTAAGTGTTTGGACTAAATTTTTGATTTTTGGTCACCAATGTCCCAAACTTTTATTGCTGAGCAAAACAATGTGATCACTGGTACTTCTATTTAGAATTAAGTTTTTTCTCAAGATTGCATTTTTCAATGTAAGAGTGGAATCTGTCCATGGTGGCCATGACCATTTTAGACAATTTCAATGTCAGTAATTATGAATTTGATGTTATTTTTGATTTTTAGTCTTTTACTAGGAATGATATGTATCAGAGTAAGAAAAAAATGACATATTACAATAGAGAATATTTAGACTTTAAATATTGTCACACATGTGCACATGGGAGACAGCTAAAGGGCTTGAGTGAGGGCAATTCCGAATCAGACTGGGATGTGGCAGAGTACACTGATTCTCTCTCTCGCGTTTCTGCCGACTATTCATGGGAAATTCAGCCTGGCCCTGTTGACATCATTTCCGGGTCCAAACCTATGATTGAAGACCTTTCCAGTTCCAGCCCCGAGCCTATGATTGAAGACCCTTCCAATCCCGACCCTTTTGACGTCGCTTCCTATACTGACCTTTAAGAGCCTCCACCTTTCCCCTTTTCCCCTCAGTTCTGTTTTGGACTCCGGTTTGTTCAGTGCTATCACTTGTTTGCAGTTTTGCAGCCAGGAAAACAAATATACGAGTGGCTGCCCCAAACCATGCTATGGCTCTTGTTCGAGTTTGTGACATTTAAATTGAAGCACACAGTTTAATATTTCAAACATTTGGCATAAGCATAGTTGTTTATTAGATAGATAGATAGATAGATAGATAGATAGATAGATAGATAGATAGATAGATAGATAGATAGATAGATAGATAGATAGATAGATAGATAGATAGATACTTTATTAATCCCAAGGGGAAATTCATATTATCCAGCAGCAGCATACTGATACAAAAAACAATATTAAATTAAAGATTGATAACAATGCAGGCATTATGTACTTCTACCTCATAAATCATTATATTTCTTAGGAACACCCCAAATTAGGGTGGATTACACTAATCAGACTTTTTTGTTTTATTTCAGTTATCATTTTTTATTATTAATTTGAATGTTTTGAATGTAGTCCATGATCTGTGCAGACTCACACAGAGCCAGTTTAGATCTACAATTAAACTTCACCTGAAAGTCTTTGGGATGTTGGAGGAAGACAGGAAAGGCCAAACACAATCTGACACAAACACATGGCGGGTGGCCGAGCCAACACACACAGAGAGAGCAGCAGGCCTGGCATTTGAACCCAGGAGCAGCAGCACTAAAGACTGTTTCAGAGTAGTGCAGGTCAAATGTGGTATTGGGCTTTTACCTTTTATTGATTATGATTTCTTTTAAAGAGATTTGGATTCAAATTTTTAAAGGCTGTTGTTTTCATTATTTCTTTTTTTCTGAATTGATCAAAAATGTCAATGGGAAAGGCTTCCAGCACCCCTGCTCCATGTTTAAACATATATTGTAGGAAAACATTTTGTCACCTTTTATGCAAATCTGACATTTTCCTGCCACTATTGTTTGGAGAACAGAAAATGTGTATACTGCAGAATGCTGATTGGATTTTACGCTGATATGGCAAGGATTGTAATTGTACAGACATGGAATCTTTTAAGACGTGCAGGAAAGAATAATCTTCTTTTATGATACCTGTAACAGAATAATCCCTAAGGGTGTTTTATATATCAGGAAACACCTTGCAAGATCATGTTTGAGAGATGGAACAGTTTTTTGCAATTTTAAATAGAAAAAAAAATCCTTCCCTCTAAATAGGCACCAACTGGGAGCCAGACATTAGGCTTTGTTTATTAACAATCCAGATTAAATTCTAATGTGGCTTTTTACGATACCTTCTTGGCAATTCCAATGAGTTTTGTATTAACTGCATGCTTTGATAGCTAAATACAGAAGCAGGGAGCCATTAATTCCAATCAAATAGGTCTTTTTCTCTAGAATTCACTCATTCATGTTATAATCAGAAATGCTGCTTGTCACAAGCAGTTTTTGACATTTTTTTCAGCTTCATGCAGCTTTTATCTGCCTCGAGTATGCATAACTACATAACGAATGTTTGGTTATTCAAATTAAAATGTTAGCAACAGTTGTTTAAAAACAGATCGTAGCCAAGTAAATAATCTATATAAAGTTTGGGCGAGCTGAAATGACTTTGCATGTGTGTATAGCACATAAAATGACCATTTTTAACTCTCCTATTATGTTGAATAAAATGGCACCTTCAGGGTTCAGGGCAGATTGGCCCCACAGTTTACAGAAAGTGAAAAACAGGCAGCAATCACATTAGATTTTCAAAACATTTAGTAAGAAGAAATATGAGAACATATGGAAGATACTGTACACTATAATTAACAACTATTTAATAAACATTTTCTTTCACACAGACTGTGGCATTTTAATAACACTGTTCAATTAATGTAATGCAAAGACATCTTTTTTATGTTGTTAGAATTTTAGAATTACGTTAACTGTAGCTATGATTTCTCCTTTACTTTACTCCTCACATGATGTGCACAATGTAAAGTGTGAGCTTTCTGCAGATATAGTTGCTGCACTGTATGCACGTGGCACTTTCATGGGCACTGTCTTTTTGAGAGGGGCAGACCATTGCTATTACAGGTACCCCCTGGGTTCATTTCTTTTACATTACGTGTGACTTTGGGCACACCAGCTTGTACTTCTGTCACAATGGCTGCAGCCGCTGGGGATCAAGGTGGCACAGTTCTCCTGTGGATCTTTGTAGTGTAGTAAGTGCTTTACCAAGATTCTCTAGGAAGATCTGACATCAGTGTCATTGGCCTTTATTCCAACATCTCAAAATATTGAAAAAAATAACCAAAGACCAATGGGCATGCGCTGGCAGCTGTATGTAATTGGAAGTTTGTCCAAGTTGTCAACCCTTCCTTTAGTGAAATTTTAGTCCAGGATTTTTTGTGTCTTCATGTTCACTCTTTTACTCAGACATTCATCTTTGTGCATTGTGTTCACTATAAGAACATTCTCATTTTGGACTGGGCAATACGAAATAACGGCTGCATTTTCAGAGAAGGCAAATTCTGAGGACTGGATTATGTCACCACCTGTCTGCTACATAAAATACCGTCTAATCAGCCATTCCCCTACTCATTAAAAACAATTTACACTTCATTGACCACCCTCAAGATGTTTTTGTTTATGGCCTGATAACCATTCTCTGTACCTTTAACAAATTCAGGTCAAAATGACCCTCAACCTCATCGTTGTATAAAACTCTGCACCGACTTTCCCCAATATAATTCTTTAATAATAATAATAATTCTTTGCATATATATAGCGCTTTTCTCACTATTCAAAGCGCTTAGCAATTGCAGGTTAAGGGCCTTGCTTAAGGGCCCAACACAGCAAAGTCCCTTTTTGGCATTTTATGGGATTTGAACTGGCAACCTTCCGATTGCCAGTGCAGATCCCTAGCCTCGGAGCCACCACTCTGCCTACGTAGTAGGATGACCAAAATTTGCATGTAAGATCATGACCCTAAAGGCCAAAAAGTCAAACTATATCAGGGAGAAAAATTGACAGTAACCCGTAAATTTAGACTCCTCAAAAATGCAACCTTTAGTGGCAGGCCTCTCTCTGGCAACCTCCAGTCACAGGATCTGTGATGTCATTAAAGGGCCTGAGGCTAAAGGTGGAAATGACGTTGGTTTGGAAGGTCCGCCTTCTGTTAGAAATACAAGTGATGAAGATGTTCAGCACTCTGGAATGCCTTTCATTTTTTATTAGGTTTCTTCATCTGCTCATTCATAAAACATTATTTTTTATTAGATTTCATTGCAGCATTTGCAGAACAATTGTAAATCACATGTCAAAAACATATTAAGCCACCAAACTTAATGCGCAGTAAATTTCAGAGTATAACACTGTCTATTAGAAATATCTGTATATATATATATATATATATATTGTGGATGCTCAGGATTGCTGTTGCCCCGTTGAACCCGTAATAATCTTTAATACTTCTTCAATAAAGTGCCCAAAGCACCACACCCTCCACAATTCTCCAATAAATAAATCAATACAATAATCAATAATCACACAATCCTCCAACTCCCAGCAGCTCCGTCACACTCCCACCCAACTCCGGCTCGGTCTGCTGGGGTTTCCCATAGTTCTTTTATACTTTGTGACCCGGAAGTATTTCTTCTCCGGGTCACCATCACAGCTTCCTTTATCAAGCGTCCCGGAAGTACTGCAGGCTACTGTCCTCGTGACCTAGAAGCACTTCCGGGTTGACGTCCTCGTAATATCCCCCTGGTTCTTGGTGAGCTCCCCCTGGCGGCACCCACGGCACCCAACAGGGATGAGGATACGGACTCCATGTCCCATGCTGCCCTGCGGGAATCCGAGGAGCCATTTCTATCCAGGGGAGCTGCCATCTAGCGTTCTGGGGGATGTAGTGTCCTGAAAAGTCTATTTTCTTCCATGGAGGAACGTCATGACCGGATTGAAATGCCAGCCGTTCACCACAATATATATAAAGTCAAACATCTGTATGTCTGTCCGTGATGTCAGGAGTAGGGAGCCAGGAAGGACTCTACTCATTTATACGTCAGCCTCTATTCGAGTCACTCTATCTCTCCACTTAGCTAGTTATACCTGTTTGTTTGTTGATTTTTATATTTTTTCTTGTTTCACTACTACGTGGGCAGAGCCACGGGGGACGGCTAGTAACAGTATACAGTATGTGCACAGTCCCTCGTAACAAGGGGACCAGAGTTTAAGTCCTGGGTGCACCCTATATTGAATATGTATATTTTCTTCATGTGCCTTTAGGTCCCCTCTGGGTGCTCTGATATCCTTCCACACTCTAAAGTCATACAGCTGAGGTGGATTGGCAATGTTAAAATAAAATTGACCTCTGTGTGTGTGTGTGTGTGTGTGTGTGTGTGTGTGTGTGTGTGTGTGTGTGTGTGTGTCCACTCGTGTGTATGTGCAATCACATGATAGCAGTAAACACAACGCTTGCTGGAATCAGCACTAGCTTTACCATGATTCTGACATCACGTCACGAAAATACTCACCGAACAACAAAGTATTTTTAGCTATGAAACTCTGATGTCGTCTCACAAAAATATCATACATTATTTAACCTGAGAGTACTTTTACACACTGGCTGGTTAAACATGCGCACAGAGTGACTTGTGTTAAGGTGGTTCCTGCAATGGTGCAAATGTACAGTACATATTTTTGATCTCCCAGTTTTGACCTTGCCGGGCATTGACTACAAATCTGGTTCCTGTCATTTTGTCCTGCTCCTTTCACCGCTCACAGTAAGCACATAGACGCAGTCACATCACAACGTTTAAAAACGTAGAAACACAAAATTATAATCTGATGACTGATCTGTCCATTATTCCATCAATTTTTAAATTTGTTTTAGGTCTATTTTATCAAAACCACACCATATGGAATGCCAGCCCATGTCTAGAGAAACAGTAATTCACTTACATTAGACCAATTAAGAGTCAACAAATTTCAAAACATTTAAATGTTATTCTGTCTATTTTCTCACTCTGCTAAACCCTATAAAGGATGATCTGGACCTTCTTCTGGAAGCATCACGCACAAAATATAAAGCAAACCAGGATGGTGCTCCTAATTCTAACAGATGGTGCACTTAAGCGCATTCCCACACTCACACAGAACAAGCCAATGTAGACTTACCAAGGCTGTCCTCTCGTCCATCTTCTGTCAAGCCTGATCAGCCCCGTTCTGTGTCACAAGGTCCAGAGCAGGTCCTGACAGCATCAGGCAACGGAAGAAACTAAACCTCCATACCAAACTCGGGTCTCTGCACTGACCACCATCTGTTACACTGACAATGAAATACATTATTTTTTGCTATATTAATTTTATATCTTCATGTAGCTTTTGCAGTTCTGTATCTTTTATTCTGCGCATGTGTCTGTTATGAAGAGTTTAGAAATAATTTGTAACCTAGCTCAAGCTCTTACTAAGTAGATCATTGTCCATGTAAGAATGAACCTCATGCTGTATATCAAATGTACAATCCCAGCACAAGACAGACATACAGGTCATTGATTTGGCTGAGATAAAACAAAACGTCTGTAGCCTGGGCAGCCAGCATCCTTTTTGAACACTCTTACAATACTTTAAATTACATTCAGTCCCATGTTCACAAGATAAATTTAAATTTAATATGAATTGCATTGTCAAATGTACGTCACTGTGTGTGATTGCAGTGTACCCATTGTGTAATCTAAATGTCCCCAAACAGTTTTAAGCCAAGGCCCCCCAAAACATTATATATCATCTGTTCAGGGGTACAGTTCACAAACAAGTAAATGCACAAGGAACTTGCTTTTAAGACAGTAATACACCAACAGAAAATAACATCTCCCTTTTCTTTTAAATGCATGTTTTGTATTTATGTGTACATGTATTAGCATGTTATTTACTAATTTTTAACATGCCAGTAAACCTTTTTTTTCTGAATTTCATACCAAATTAACAAGGACATCCCCCAGTCCTACATTCTGTAATATATATGTTTGCATATGTGTTTTGGGTTAAAATTTAGTTTTAAATTATAAGGAATGGCTTCCTGAGGTTTGTTTTTTGATTCAAGATTAATTGAAAAAATCATTCTCTGTTTATAGTCACGGAAGGCAAGGCCATGACGTCACTGGAGATGGTGTATAAAAGGGTTTCAGATTATTCAATCTTCACGCCTAAGTGGTTCTTCTTTCTGAAGTTCATTAGTGTAGTTAGCTAAAGACTAAGTAGGCCAGAGTGCAAAGGTTAGGGTGAGGGTTAGGGTTTTTGACTTCACTTCATATCCAGTTCTCATATTTTACTCAGCCCTATTATTCTTGTGTGCCTGAATTTGTTTTTGCCTTTATGGTTTTGAGGGTCTGTCTGCCTTTTGACTACATATTGCTTAGCACTTATCAGCTCCTGGTTATTTTTCTAACGATAATTCTCAGATGCTTATTATTGTCCCATAACAGTGAAAGTAACCCATCCATTGTGAAACATCCACTTTAGGGCAGTGAGGAGGGTGACAACAGGCACAAGACAGGAAGCAGCCCTGGGTGGGACACCAGTTTCAGAAACCTCGGTGTCCACATCACAGAGGACCTAACCTAGTCCAAGTACATTGACACCTTGGTGAAAAATGTATGACAATGCCTTTACCACCTCAGATGCCTCAGGGATCTCAGGCTGACCTCCCAGATACTAAAAAATGTCTATAAATCTACTTTTGAAAGTATCCTGACAAGAAGTATTACTGCCTGGTTTGGAAACAGAAGGGGTGCAGGGCTCTGTGGAGAGTGGTGTGGTCAGCTAAAGGCATCACTGGGTGTGGACTCTCTAACTATCAGGACATCTACACCAAGCGCTATCGGACCAGGGCAAAGAAAATAATCAGAGATGCATGCCATTCGAACCATGGCGTCTTCTCTATGCATCAGGACAGGGAAACGCTACCACTACCTGCAGACGAGTGACAGAGACTGAGGAGGACTCCGTCTGCATCCTAGGGTTTTATGATATCCTACTCTTTAATTCTGCTATTTTAAGCTATGTATTTGTTATATATATTTTTATAATATTATCAATGTATATAATGATATTTATAGAGTTGCGTGTTTCCTATTCATTGTCTTTTTATATTCTTCTAATGCACAGTCGTGGAGTTCAGCAGCTAAGCATTTCATTGAATATTGTAATAATTGTATGTGACAAATTAAATCTTATTTGATTTGAATACATTGGATGGTTTATAACAGTAAATTGAATAAATCTGAATGTGGTAATGTGGTTGCTCCATTTTAGAAAGTGAAGTTTAAAGTTTAAGTGTTGACATTTTATTACTGATAAAATGCAAAACCTCTACTTATTCCATATATAACGCTTTCCTGCTATTTTATGTAAACTTCTTGGAGTCCAAAGACCTCTCAAGTTCCATCATAAAACTTCAATGACTCAAAACCAAGTCTGTGCATATATCTAAAAAATGTTATTCCGAGAAACCTGCCTTTAGGGTCCCATGTCATTTTACAAAGTGTTATCTGAAAAACTAAATTGAAAAAAAAAATCAAACCGGCCACCAGTATGGGAAAATAGAAAAATAAATGATATATATAAAAAAGCAAAATAACAATTGTGATTTACTTACCATGATTTCCACAACCACAAGAACAATTAATGAGGTATATAGATTCAAAAATTGTTATTAAACTACACAGTGGAAGAGATGACTCTTTTTCCTAGAACATGAGTGCCTGGAACACAAAGTAAGGTTGATAATGGACTTTGTAAAACTAATGGAAAGCCAGCCTGTGGCTGATTGACTGAAGATGAGTTCTATAAATGGAAATGTTCAGTGTGCATCTGTGCTTATGTCAATCAATACCATTAAGAGCTTGTAGAAATACAGATGCCACAGAAAAGCACCTGCCAAGTTTGATCTTTTAACAGGTTTGACAGGAAAAGGAATACATTGCCCAGCATGGTTCAATAAAACTATAGTGACATCTCTGACGATCAGGCTCATGGCCACTAGACTTTAGCACCTGGAGTCCAAAGGAAGACAGACGCATTGTGCCCTGTGACATCTTTTCCCCCAACAGTATGTTACATGTGATTTTCTTAGCATTTATAAGTGTCAATGAGTCTCAGTGTTTTGCTATATGAGCTGGCAAAATAAAGAGAGTGTGATCAAGAGAAGAGACATAACCAAAATTCAAAAATCAAAGGTTTGAAACCAAGCGATCAAGCCATACTAGCGTCAAAACTGAAGTGAGTGGCAAAAAAATCAAAAGGCAAAAGGAATAGTCAAAGATCAGTACCAAAAAGGTCAAGGTTTAGAAGGTTTAGAAAAAAGTGCATTTCAGAATCCGCAAACTTGGATGAAAACGTGAATCTGAGATGACTTTATAGTTCCATTGTGCATTTCCCAAAATTGTCACAATGTGGCTATTGCGAACATGGGGCAATATCGTATCGACGTGGCAACAAAATGGCAGCTAAAATATGGCATGTAATAAAGAAAAATCAAAACTAACTTCAGAATGACAAATTTAATAACATTCAAATACTAGAGCTAGGAAAATCGCCAAAATGAGTAGTCAATCAAAAATTGATGAAGAGATATCCAATCAAAATTAGTCAAAAATCATTTCCTAACACTATGGTCACTGCTGCCTCAAAGTCCTAGAGTCCAGGGTTCAAATCACAGTGTGATTAATGTCTGTGCAGAGCTCTGTGTTTTTATTTCAAGTTCACTTTACTGTTGGAGTGGTTGTACCTTAGCAGTGGGTTGGCAAATATATGCATAATGGAGTCAAGATACAATACTCTGCTCCATCATAGAACCCTGTACTGGAATATGTTGAATCAGAAAATAAATTACTGAATGCATCTGGGGCAGCATGTTAACACAATGATTATTACTGACCAGTAACAGCGCACTGCTCGATAATGTGCAGTCAATACACTTGACTTGAGCATTCCTAGTTTTCATCCTCTTTCTCTGTACATTTAGCATTTGTTTGCTCAGAGGTTGATGCGCTTGCTGCTTCCTGAGCAGCTCTTCTTTTCTGCACCCTAGCGGTCTGCTTCTTCTCTTCTTTCGTCGGCATTTTTTCACGTAAAAAATGATTTGTTTGTGTTGTAATTACTTAGTATGTTTTCCTTAATTTTTCACTTAAGTTGCCACTTAAGTCATCAATCTGCCTCAAGAATGATTTAAGATATGAAGAGGTAGGGGAAGTGATGGCGAAGGTGATAGGGAATGAGAATGGCGCCCGTATGCATGCTCCGCACGGCCGCCCTGCTGGCCACTGCCGAGAGTTGATTCTACAATAAAATAAAATAAAAATAAAAAAAGGAATAACCTTGGAGGTCGATCATTAACCTGAAAGCGGGTAGTAGACGTCATGTAGTATATGTGTACCAAATTTCAAGTCAATGGGTCAAGCAGTTTGCAAGCTACAGGTGATTTAAAATCCGGAGAGACAAACAGACAGCCATGGTAGCGTATTATATTTAAAAATTTGTCCTCTGAGTCTATAGGCTACATTCATGCTGTGGTCAACTCTTAATGTGATGTTTGCTCAGTTTTGCCATGTTAGCATTGGTTTTCTCCAGACATCTTCAACATTAGTGCCAAATCAGAGTGTCCAGTTAGTCTATGTGTTTTCTCTGACAAACTGGAAAAATGCAAAGATTTTGTTTCTGAATTATATCCAGTACTACTCCAGTTCCTTAAAAACTATAAATACAGGGTTACTTATGGATGTCACCCAAAACTCTACACTGTTTTTTGAGGATTCCGGGAGCCAGCCTGAAGCATTGATGATTCAGTTCTGTTGTCCACAAGATGACAACATTGAAGTGATGATCCTGTAGAACCAACTGCTAGATGGGCCACTGCGTCAGAATGCATGACAAGATCTCTACTCCTGGCTGAGCTAAGATCAGAGGATTTGGAGAGACTAGAGGAAGGGGTTTAAATACACCCCCAATTTTTGCTTTAAAAAAGTTTGGGTCAACATTGCTAGCAAAAGAGAACCTTTCTGGTATTACGAGATTCATCAAGCAGCACTTTTGAAACTGGCAACCCCTCTTGTGTGGCACACAAAAGAGGGCAACGGAAAGAGAAGAACTCAGAATTGAGAAAGTAGCTCGCAAATTGAACTTCCCCCTCCCCTCTCTCTCATGTGACCACTAAGTGCTCCGTCAGTAACAGTACATGACAGATTTTTTCAAAAAAGGAGATCAGGAGATGGAATGTTAAACTTAGCCCTAACGAACATTAATGCACAGAGATCAGAGACTCAGGAACAAAACCAAAACGGTAGGTGGATTTGTAGTCAAAAAAGACTGTAGTTTGTTCAAAACCCATGGATCAGAAACCAAACGCTAAGCAAACTTATTGTCATATATTCTGGCTAAGATTTGTAACTTTTTAACTAGAAGAACAACTGCACACTTTGAAACAGTGATCCTTAATATAAAATACCATAAAATGTTAAAAAGGCATGCTAGTTACGTCACACAATGCAGCCTTCAGAAACAATGCCCTCAGCAACCGCAAAATACACTGTGGCATCAGATCCACAAGATAACGTCAACCAAGAGAAAATGAAAATGGGATTGCAGCAAAGAAAAACATGACTAATAATATTTCTTTACTTTTGGTTGACAGATAAAACAGAAACACTGACACAGAAGGACCTTGAAATCTTCCAAAAATACATAATTACAATGCAGCAACATATGTACAGAGCAGAAGAAGTATTCAAAGCAGCCTGCATCATAACATTAAAAATGATAAATGAAAAACGTGGGTTCTAAATTGGAATGGCTAAACAGATGTGTGTTTTGATTTAACTGAAATATGTGTTTATTACATGACTGCAAGGCGCTCCAAACGTCAAAACAGAACTTCAATCCAACACAATTAGCCATTAAGGTTCCTCAAGAAACAAGCTTGTCAGCCAGTAAAGGCCATCATAGGGTAAAAAGCAAGAGAGAGGGAAACCTTAAAACCCCTCACCCTCAATAACCAAAAGAATGTTCCTTTATAATTCTAGAGTTCATTTAAGAAATATGTTGTGTTACACAAAGCAAAATGGGAGCAAAAGGATTTATGCCAAAAGAGAAACCAAGGGGGAAATAAAACCAAACCATAATGCAGTAGTCAAAATCTAAAAAATAAAATAAATAAATAAATAAAGACAATAACACTTATAAAAATGTATCTATAATCCAAGAAAGAGCCGATACACAGAATAGTTATATCCCTGTAGCTTTTGGGTGTTTCAGGTTTCTAAATGCCTAGCGGCAGACTGACTACTGCTGCCTGAAAGGGATCAGAAGAGCTGAACGTAGCCATCACAGCCCTCAATTACTTCAGGTGATCTTCAAGACAAAGCTCACCTATGCTCCCGTTCTATGACAGCTTTATACTAATATAACATTTCAAAACTAGCTTAATCTAGTTCAGAATCACAGGCTTGGGTCTATCCCAAGAGAATCATGTGTAAGGCAAAAAAAAACAACCTAGTCCATCACCTACTTGTGCACAATATTACTCCAATTTTTAAGCCACAACATTTGAGTCTACTTCACAAATAAAGCTATTCATTTTAACTAGAATGTCACGTTTGTTTAATGGTTGTCCACAAAGTAATTAATCAATTGGAACTGAAGTGAAAAAGAGGTCACTTGAAGCTGGAAGAAGGCTAGAAAATTTTCCCAGATTAATAGATGGCAAAAGTAGGTTTTTTCTTGAAAAATATGAGCCGCTGCTGTATATTTTGAAACAGGTTGCACCAAACAAGGCATCAAGTCTGCATAGTCCTATAATTGTAAACTAAGGTTCAGAGTTCAGAGTTACCTTGGACTGCCATGTGAAGCTCTGATGGGATAGCTTTGAGGTTTTCAAGGCCACTCTGTGCTACAGAACCTTGAAGCAAATATTCAATTAGCGGGGACACTGTGCAGGCAGAACTCAAGAAGCAGATATACGGTGTACAGAACATGAGACCTAAAACATCCATACCCAGCAGGGAAGCTAGAGGTTGCTTTCATTCTTTGTGGTTTCTCTTTGATTATCCATTTTTTTGTTAATTTTGGCTAGCAATCTAATATTTTTGATATATTTTGGTGCAAGTTGACTTTAGCATTTTTAAACTCAAGGACAGCCTGATGGTGCAGTGGTTAGCACTGATCCCTCATGAATTCAGCACCCTGAGTTCAAGTCCATTTTCCATGTAGGTGTTTGTGTCGAGTTCACCCATTCTTTTTGGGTGCTCAATGTTCTTTCCACATCCGTAAAGACAGGGAGGTTAGATGAACTGTTTATTCCAAAATGGCACACAGTAATGTATGGACTCTGCAATAGACCGGCAATTTTTCCAGGTAAGTTCTGCAGAGATAGACTGTGACCGTCCAAAGAATTTTATTTGAGTTAGCTAATTTGAAGAATATTATTTCATGTTAACTTTTGTTCCACGTTGAGATGGTACTAAAATGTTCCTCTGTCCCTCCACCCCACTGTCACAGTATGTATTTTTTGTAGGGTGCGCAGTATTATTCTGTTACTATCATAACATATATTTGTAAATGTGCACAAGTTCTCGAAGAAATGCTATTAATAAGAAAAATATAAAATGAATTGAATGGAAGCAACAATGAATAAAATAAAGCTTTTCACGTGGATAACAAAAAAGTGAGTCTTTAATATCACAGACACATCTGTTCCTGAAGTTTTCTTTAGATCCTACATCAGCATTAGAACAGTAGATCAGAAAAGAGAGCATCTTATTTGGAGTATAACTGGCCATTAAGAAGAAAGGTAACATTACAAAAAAGTATATTCAGCTAGCAGAAACTCTGTATCAGTTCAAAGACTAACATGTCTGAGAAAAGAGAATAGCCTAAAACATTCCACGAAGAATACTCTCCACTTTCATTCCTTTAGGAAATTAATTAGCCTTGATGGACCAAATGACATTTTCTTGCCCCATTAGATGTTTCTTTTTCATGCTTTTCTACCACACATAGGACATGTGAGTTAAAATGAATGGATCACTCAGACAAATATATTATATGTTTTGAAAATTGTACCTCGCTTCTGAACCCAAATTGCCTGCTGGTATTTTTTAATGACATATTTCTCATGAACTAATCTAGGTAATGTGCAATATTTAATTTTGCTTCTGCCAGAATGTCAAATGGAATAAAGAGATCTTTCATGTCAGAAAGAGTGGAATCAAAGGGCTACTCAACTGTCTTCAACAAAATGCTTCAAAGTAACACAATTGTGGGTGACTTGGCCAGATGATAAGACTACTCTGACTGTATTGGACTATTTGGTTCATTTAAGCAGCTGTCAAGCTTGGGTCACAAAGTTGCACAGGAGAGCAGAGAAGGATTTCTGAGGAGTAAAAACTTTATTGCTGTACTGGCAGATACAAACAAAGACCCTTTCAGAGGCGGTCTGTTCTCACAGGAAACAGCTATCAAACAAATAATGGCTCAGCCCTGTCTCCAGGTCAAAAGAACATAAAGTCTTCCTCTTCAAGCGGGTACAGCAACTTAGGAGCAGTGACCGGAGAAGAGGGAGTCTGGGGAGAGTGAGACATTAGGACTGGCGTGGCTCGGTCTTTTAAATGTTTGAAGCCCCACGTGAGGAGCACATCATGCTGCAGGCCTGCAGCTGATCCCGCACAGTGGAGGGGGAAGAGTGTGCAAGAGTGTGTTTATTTCCCATTAAAACACTGTTTAAGAGGGAGTTTCTGAAGAGCGGCAACATTCCCAAGTGATGGCGGTCACACCCCCACCCTCACCTTTGTTCACACCTTTGTGAGCTAAACAATCTACCAATCCGGGCTCAGCTAGCCGAGACAGGACATCCACATTGACATGTACAGAGCCGGGACGATGACGGACAACAAAGAAGCACCTTGCGAGTCGGGAATTTGTATCCTTCTGTTTGTAGAACCACTGCAAGGGGCATTATCGATCAGCAAAGTAAATTAACACCCCCACAAATAATAACAGATTCCATTCCCCATTTAATCACCAAACATTCTTTCTCAATGGTTGAGTAAGTACATCCCTGGGAAGCAATTTCCTACTCAAATACGTGATGGAATACTCTGCACCATCGAAAACCTAAGATAGGACAGCCCCTAAACCAAACGCACTAGTATCTGTCTGCAGGGTGAACTCCCTAGAGAAGTCGGGATTCCTCAAAACAGGGTATGATGACAAAGCAACCTTTCTTAAATCACAGAAGGAGTGTTCGCAATCAATGGACCAGACAACGGATCGGTTCTTTCTGCCCTTTGTAAGATTAGAAAGAGGAGCAGCTCTATTTGAAAAATTAGGGATAAATCTCTTATAATAACCAGCTAGTCTGAGGAAGGCACGAACTTGCCGCTGCATTTCGGGACGGGGATAAGCAAGCAACAACTCACCTACCTTTTTCAATTGTGGCCTAACCAAACTCTTTTCCATAGAATAACCTAAGTAGTGAGTCTCTGACATACCCAATTTACACTTCTTAGGGTTATCCGTAAACCCGGCCTGTCTCAAGCTGTCAAGTACAGCCTGAAGTTGCTCCAAATGCAACTGTCAATCATTACTGAAAATATTCGGAATCGGGGTGCAAAATCTGATCCATCATATGTTGGAAAGTTAGAGGCACGTCATGCAGACCAAACGGGAGTTTAGTAAATTCAAATAACCTGTCCGGGGTGGCAAATGCTGTTTTGTCACAACTGGAGGTTGAGCGTAGAGATATATGATGCCTGACAGAGTTTTTCCAGTAATTCATCAACACGGGGCATAGGATAAGCATCCAATTTGGAAACCTTATTCAAGCATCTAAAATCGATATAGCACCAAATCGAACCATCCAGTTTTATCACCAGAACGATCGGGCTACGCCAAATTCTCTGACTTTCATGAATAAAACCTAAGTCGAGCATCTGTCTGACCTCATCACGCACTACATTCCTCCTTGCCTCCGGTATCCGATACGAGCACACCTGTATCTTAACACCAGGCTCTGTAACGATCTTATGTTCCGCAAGTCCAGCTAGGCCAGGCAGGGAGGAAAAGGTATCAGTGTTCCATCCCATCAAAGACAGCAAGTCGGATTTCTGGGATCCAGTGAAATCGTTACCAATAGTAATGTCCGTCTGGGAGATTGCAGCTAACACCTCCTGAGGTTCATGCCAGTCTTTCAAGAGATTAACATGAAAAGGATGCCAGGAAGTTAGACAGGCATCCTAGCTGGGATAAAGGAAGGATTCGTACCCAGCCAGAAGGCCATAATGGATGGATAGGGCAAACAGGCTTATTGGGAGCAGTTCATTCCCCACACAACAGGTGGCAGTGTCCCTCAAGGCTGGACCAGATTGAAACACCTGCAGGGTGGCATGGGAGTTGGAGTCCAAAAAGGCAGCCCTGTCAGGGTCTTTGGATACCACTAGAGGGCGCTGCTATGGCATGGCGGGGTTGCTTGGACTACCATGGTTTCTGCACAACATGGAAATGCTCCAGATAACAGAAGACCACAAGCAGTTCCTGAGTCTACTTTAAAAGAAAGAGGGCAACACTATTTTGGTGAAGAATGGAGGACTATGAATGGTTTATTTTGCTGCTTATTGTATGTAGCAGTATTTTGCCAAATAAAAACTATTTATTTGAACCTGGAGTTGCTTTGGGTATTACTGTGCCTGTGGTTTGGGGTTCAGTGGAAACCCTAGTGGTTATATCATCCGACTTTGAACCCATTTTGTTTTGGCCAGGGCACTGCTCCCTGACAGGGCGCAAAGTGCCACCTTGGTGTCACCAGTTACCCTTATGTGCAAGATGTGGGAGGAAAACCAGAACCAAAGATAGAGCATCCTTAATAATACAGGCAGGGCGGGGCCAAGACTCTGAATTTGTAAATATTATGAAGCACTAGCAAAATACCTGCGAGTGTTAAAGAGGTTATGAAAAAGAAAAGGAAACAGGTTAAAAATAACATAACATGATTGTCAAGGGAAGGGGGGGGGCAGGGGGAGGCGGGGGCGGGCAGCGAGAGAGATAGAGAGATAGAGAGATATAGAGAGATAGATAGATAGATATATATATAGATAGACACACACACACAAACATATAGATACATACACAGACAGATACACATACACAGATAGACAGATAGAGATATAGATAGATAGAGAGAGATATATATACACAGATACACACAGACACATATCTATATATACACATACAATACACACATACACATATACATATACATATACACATACATACATACCAACATATATATATATACACACATACATACATACATACATACATATATAATATATATATATATATATATATATACACACACACAGACACATATATATACATATATATATTTACATATCTACACATATATATACATATATGCATGGGAGTTTGCCCAACCAGTCTACATGTGTTTTGTGGACTTGGAAAAGGCATTCGACCGTGTCCCTCGGGGAATCCTGTGGAGGGTACTCCGAGAGTATGGGGTACCGGGCCCCCTGATAAGGGCTGTTCAGTCCCTGTACGATCGGTGCCAGAGCTTGGTCCACATTGCCGGCAGTAAGTCGAACCCGTTTCCAGTGAGAGTTGGACTCCGCCAGGGCTGCCCTTTGTCACCGATTCTGTTCATAACTTTTATGGACAGAATTTCTAGGCGCAGCCAGGGCGTTGAAGGGGTCCGGTTTGGTGGCTCAGGATTGAGTCACTGCTTTTTGCAGATGATGTTGTCCTGTTTGCTTCATCAGACCGTGATCTTCAGCTCTCTCTGGATCGGTTCGCAGCCGAGTGTGAAGCGGCTGGGATGAGAATCAGCACCTCCAAATCCGAGACCATGGTCCTCAGCCGGAAAAGGGTGGAGTGCCCTCTCAGGGTTGGTAGCGAGATCCTGCCCCAAGTGGAGGAGTTCAAGTATCTCGGGGTCTTGTTCACGAGTGAGGGAAGAATGGAGCGTGAGATCGACAGGCGGATCGGTGCGGCATCCGCAGTAATGCGGGCGCTGCATCGGTCTGTCGTGGTGAAAAAGGAGCTGAGCCGCAAGGAGAAGCTCTCAATTTACCAGTCGATCTATGTTCCTACCCTCACCTATGGTCATGAGCTATGGGTAGTGACCGAAAGAACGAGATCGCGAATACAAGCGGCTGAAATGAGTTTCCTCCGCAGGGTGTCTGGGCTTTCCCTTAAAGATAGGGTGAGAAGCTGAGTCATCCGGGAGGGGCTCAGAGTAGAGCCGCTGCTCCTCCGCATCGAGAGGAGTCAGATGAGGTGGCTCGGGCATCTGATCAGGATGCCTCCTGGATGCCTCCCTGGTGAGGTGTTCTGGGCACGTCTAACCGGGAGGTGGCCCCGGGGAAGACCCAGGACACGCTGGAGGGACTATGTCTCTCGACTGGCCTGGGAACGCCTTGGGATTCTCCCGGAAGAGCTAGAAGAAGTGGCTGGGGAGAGGGAAGTCTGGGCATCTCTGCTCAAGCTGCTGCCCCCGCGACCCGACCTCGGATAAGCGGAAGACAATGGATGGATGGATGGATATATACATATCTACATATATATAAATATATAGACATACATATATACATACATGCATTCACATATTTATATATATATATATATATATATATATATAAATATATATACATATCTCCATATATATATATATAATTTCAAAATCCCCGCGCTTTGCAGCGGCGAAGTACTGCTTTTAAATTTTTATTAAGAAGAAAAGAAAACCTTTTTAAACTGAGGGAAAATATACCAATAACAATTTGTTAAGGATCTGTTTTTTTGTGAAGCTGTCTTTACACAGCTTCTCCACTGTTTTATAAACGAACGCCATATAAGGCCATCTTTTTTCCTTGCTTTGCCAAGGAAGCAGCCTTTTTATTTAATGCACAGGTTCTCCGTTGTTTCATTGTTTGTTTATTATGATTGTTATAGTTGTCTTTGTATACCACGTTGTCAGTTGAGCACTCCGGTTGGAATATGACCAAGCCGTGGAAGCTATCTGTTGAGAATGCAATGTATAGTTGTACAGGAGAAAAATGGCAATCTTTTGTATGTCTATGAACTTAATTTATGCCTGTATGCGTCAGTCGCTTCATATTCTTTTCGTACCTTATCAATTGTGTAATGTGTTTTTTGAACAGGTTTGATTCATCGAAGTGATCACTCGTGCTGTGTTCAGTCAGTTCACGTGAGCCGCTCTCTTGTGTGATGTTGCGATGTCCACGGCTTTATTTAATGTTAGCTAAGACCTGGCACTTAAAAGTTTCTCACTACAGCAATTTTAACTCTGTTTCAAAGTGATCCAAAGTCTCGTTTATACCTCGTGTCTTCTCATTAAACTTGTATCTCGCGAATATGGTATTGCAAACGGCAGGGGGAGCGTTTCTATAAACTTAATTTAAACTTATGGTTTACATATGCGTCACTCGCTCGCTTCTTATTGTTTCACTGCCTTCTCAATTGTGTAATGATCTCGCTACAGCAATTTTAACTCTGTTTCAAAGTGATCAAAAGTCTCGTTTATACCTCGTGTCTTCTCATTAAACTTGTATCTCGCGAATATGGTATTGCAAACGGCAGGGGGAGCGTTTCTATAAACTTAATTTAAACTTACTGTTTACATATGCGTCACTCGCTCGCTTCTTATTATTTCGCTGCCTTCTCAATTGTTCAGTCAGTTCACGTGAGCCACTCTCTTGTGTGATGTTGCGATGTCCACGGCTTTATTTAATGTTAGCTAAGACCCGGCACTTAAAAGTTTCTCGCTACAGCAATTTTAACTCTGTTTCAAAGTGATCCAAAGTCTCGTTTATACCTTGTGTATTCTCATTAAACTTGTATCTCGCGAATATGGTATTGCAAACGGCAGGGGGAGCGTTTCTATCAACTTAATTTAAACTTACAGTTTACATATGCGTCACTCTCTCGCTTCTTATTGTTTCGCTGTCTTCTCAATTGTGTAATGAATGTTTTCTTCAGCGCTCTTTGTGGCTGTTCCTTGTTTTCAGTTCACGTGATTACGTAGGAGGCGTGATGACGCGATACGCGACTCCGCCTCCCACGGCCATCGAGCTGCACTCCATTACAGTATATGGACAAAAAAGAGGTTCCAGTTATGACCATTACGTGTACAATTTCGAAATGAAACCTGCCTAACTTTTGTAAGTAAGCTGTAAGGAATGAGCCTGCCAAATTTCAGCCTTCCACCTACACGGGAAGTTGGAGAATTAGTAATGAGTGAGTGAGTGAGTGAGTGAGTGAGTGAGTGAGTGAGTGAGTGAGTGAGTGAGTGAGTCAGTGAGGGCTTTGCCTTTTATTAGTATAGATTGTGCCACACATATCTATAAATACTTATATTATTATTTCATTATGTTCCTAAAGCTACAAAGAGCAGTAATATAAGTGAATAGTAATGGATAACTATATTGAGCTAAGTTCAAAACTAAATGAAGAATGAATTTTTCAGCCTACAAAAATATAAATCTCTAGGAGTCAATGGTCATAACAAAAAGTTACATTTTTTTCTGGTTACCCTGTCCATCCCTGGGCATTCTATCTATCTATCTATCTATCTATCTATCTATCTATCTATCTATCTATCTATCTATCTATCTATCTATCTATCTATCTATCTATCTATCTATCTATCTATCTATCTGTCATATAATGCCCTATTTATTTATCTAATATGTAGTGTCCTTCATAATCATCTATCTGTCTATTTATCTACTGAACCCTTTTAAAGATGTATTTGTTTAAAATGGTACCTATAGCGTGGTGGACATAATGGATGACCTGACATCCCAACTAGGATGTAGGGTGTTTCCTTACCCCACCAGGAGGTCACTGAAGGATGGACCAGATGGAATTGCATCCTTACTGAGATGGTTGATATTTCCTTTCCTGGGGAAGTAAGGACAGGGATAACTGCCTCCCAGTACTCAGGGTGGCATCATCCCTTTGACATAGCTCCCATCTGGACACCTGCAGGGCTGTTTGGGTGTTGCAGTCCTGGATGGCAGTCTTAGTTGTGCTCCTCTTGGGCCGCTAGAGGGTTCTTTCAGATGGAGGTTCTATCTAACATTTCAATCTAATATCTAATTTCAGGCTAATATCTATGACAATATCTTGTGGTGGACATGAGCAGTGCCCAGTGTTCCTCATTTCAAGGTCAAGAGGAAAGGCTTTTCAATGTAGAAGTGATAACAAATGATGTCACAGGATGCCAAGAAGACAAAAAAGGTCCAGATGTAGTAACAGCCGATCACACCGATAGCATCAGTTATTAAAAGTCAGTAATTTCAGCCTAAACTGCAATTTTAACAGCCTTGACTTGAGCTGTAAGAATGATAGCTAACACCTTTGGGGTTCAGATCCCAACTTAGATACTGTCCATGTAGAATTAGTACATTCTCCTTGTATCTAAATGCTTTTTTCTTTTTCTTTTTCCCCTCACACATCAAAGACATGTGGGCTTGCTAATGGCAGAACTGGATAAATAGTGTTCCTTTTTATTACTTATACAGTATTTTTAACATTTTTGCTGACAGCATTTCATTGACATTTTATATTGTTCTTCTTTGCTTGGCTAAACAATTTTAGATGTAAGAGTTAATGAGGGTGTGTAACTAAAATCAGCCTTTGTCCCCGTGACTCACCTAGCTTAACTGAATGTGATAACTGAAGGATTGCTATTTCCTATCCGGCAGCACCAGGCGCAAGGCAGAGATGAGCATTGGATGGGAAACTTAACCATCACACACGCATCCCTTTCACTCATACCGGACCATCAATCATTCTAGGATTTAGATTTGGAAAGGACTCATAAACCTCACACTGAGAGGAACCTTTGGGGGATTTGGAATAGTGAGACACCAGCATTAACAGCTAATCAACTGCTCCACATATTTTACGTAATCATGGTAAGTTAATTTATTAGAAAATTCAATCTTAGAAAACAAGATCATTTTCTCTTATAAGATTAATTGTCAAAAATTTGAGATGGAAATAGTGAATTGCATTACATATACAGTGGATTCAAAAAGTATTCAGACCTCCTCACTTTCTTCACACTTTATTGTGGTGGAAATGTAATTGTATATTGATACATTGGCCACTTTTGCCATTTGATCTACACTCAATGACCCATAATGACAAAATGAAAACATGTTTTCAGAATGGTTTGCAAATATGACTCAAGAATTTTAGTTATACAGGTACATTGTGTGGAAACAGACGTATAGTAACATAAAAAATCTTTCTGTCTAATTTTCTCTTTCTTCCTTTTATAATGCTTAAAGATTTCATAATTCAATCAGACAAATTGATTAACTTTGGATTTAGTTGCAAACGTTTTAACACTCAAATCCCTGAAGCCTATGAAAAAAGTCGTAATGCCGGGCCAACTTAAATTCCTTTGCACCTCTTCATCAGCATCTTTGTTTTGCAAATGTGTCGATCAGCACAAGCAGCCTGCTATCCCATCCCCCACCTACACAGCTGAAGTCAGTCACAAAGTTCTCTCAGCTCAAGTCTGTTTATCTGGGTGTGAAGTGCCTTGAAATGTATAGGGCAAATAATGCAGGGTGGCCCTTATTTATGTATGTGACATTTCATAGGCTGTAGCGTTTAATCTAATGTGTGAAAAGTATCGAAAATGGCATTACTGTGTAGCCTGCGAATGTGAATAACGATGTGCTGGACCAGGCAATCCCTGCTGTGTTCGAATACAGAATCGTGGTGAATCGATTGTTGTTAGAGCAGCACGTACATTGTGTGTGTTTATACTCTGCAAGAAACAACTATGCGGTGGTGAAACGGAGGATGGCAGTTGAGTTTGGAGGCAGTGGCCCTAGTGTGCTAACCATTGCAAGAATAAACACAAAATTCGACATCAGCGGTACTGTTTTGCAAGCGAAGGGAGCAGGTAGGACCAGGAGTGGGTGTACTGATGCCAAAACAGGTCTTGTGGTGAATGCCTTTCAAAGTTGGGTTCTTCTTCAGGTGTGCATCGTTCTGGATGGCACATTGGTGAACCACGCCATGGAGAACAGGGGATGAAAAAACATTTAAGGATCTTAATGTTCATGTTCCATTATGTTACTTGATAATAACATTGGTAGTTTCCTGACAATAACGCCTTTTCAATCATATACATAAATAATGGCCACCCTGTATATCATTATTTGGAATAAATACATTTCATGTGTGTTCTGTGTCTACAACAATCTGGGTAAATGTAGGATGACGGGAAATGTGAGTCAAGAAATGTTGAACACATAATTAAAACAGAAATCTTTCTCATGTTCTACAAATAATTGGTAAATGCTGACATGAAGTGTATAACATATGAAGAATGAAGTCCAACTATCAAACAAACACTTTCACAAAAGGTATAACAAAACAAGTGTGCTTTTATTCAACCAAAGAAAAAGAAAGTATACTATGTTTTTGTGGGCTTCAGGGATTCTAGTGTTAAAAGGTTGTTTAGCTCAAGGCAGGGCAGTTACTGTATGCTGAGTGGGATCATTGGTGACTAAAATTGTAAAGAATAAAAATGGAATCGAATAAACTATCAGAACTCATAGAATATGCCTTATGTTAATTTCCATTGTATCCTTGGCTAAAGTGTGGAGAAAGGTTCTAAAAACAAGCCAGAAAACATAAAGGGCAGCCCAAATATTCCATAACCACATAACCATAAAAAATGACAGTTACATTATACTTATGTTATTACAAGAACAAATCTTCACACTGGCTCCCACTTAAGTTTAGGGCAGATTTCAAAATTCTCCTTTTAGTAATAATAAAATAATTCATTACATTTATATAGCACTTTTCTCAGTACTCAAAGCGCTATCCACACACAGGGAGGAACCGGGAAGCGAACCCACAATTTTCTACAGTCTCCTTACTGCAAAGCAGCAGCACTACCACTGCACCACCTGTGAGGACTTAGCATATAAAGTCTTAAATGGCCAAGGTCTGGCTTACTTATCTGAACTTATCATGACTTACAACCAGAGTGCACATTAAGATCTCAAGATGCCGGTCTGCTTATGATTCCAAGGATTAATAAAAAAACAGTGGGAGGTCAAACTTTTAGTTACAGGGCCCCTGAACTGTGGAATGGTCTGCCTGCTACTATAAGAGATGCCCCTTCGGTCTCAGCTTTCAAATCCCGGCTCTAGACTCACTACTTCAGTTTAGCACACTCTGGCTAGAGCTGCTGATTAACTGTACAGACTGCATCTCTGTTGTTGGTCATTAACACTAAAACATCAGTAATATGATAGTTATAATGTGTTACTAACCCTCACCTATCCTGTTTCTCTTCTTGGTACTCAAATGTGGCACTTGGTGCCACTGCCCACCTGCCAAGTGGTTTTGCCTGCCTAGGGTAAAGTCATATCTGATAGAGGATCACAGGAATCATCGGGTAGAGGGATCTTTTCATTGGATTGGTTGGTCCAGCGCTATCCCAGTTGTAGAATGGCCAATAGGGGGAGGCAGCTTAATAGCTGAGGTCTCCAGGACTCTGAACAAATCCAAATCCTATTATGTGATTTCATCTACTGTTAAATTCTGCTCTGTACTTTTAATATTTTTATTTTACTGTTATACTGTATTGAGGATTACTTGTTATTTGTTTTGTGTATTGTATTGTATTGACCCCCTTCTCTTCGACACCCACTGCACACCCAACCTACCTGGAAAGGGGTCTCTCTTTGAACTGCCTTTCCCAAGGTTTCTTCCTTTTTTTCCACTACTAGGGCTTTTTTTTGGGAGTTTTTCCTTGTCTTATTAAAAAGTCAAGGCTGGGGGGGCTGTCAAGAGGCAAGGCCTGTTAAAGCCCATTGCAGCACTTCTTGTGTGATTTTGGGCAATACAAAAATAAATTGTATTGTACTTATGCTAATGTTATGAGAGTCACATCTTTGGCAGGTGGCTTGTAACTTGAGCCTAAGTACAGCAACAGAATGCAACATCTGCTGATCCATAAGCAAGTCAAAGGTGCCTGTAGAAGAATTAACGTGGGGATAATGTGTGTCAGAAATGCATGACAGTCCAGTGACAGGTAACTATAAAATAGCAGGCTGTAGAGAGTGGAGAATGCTGTGAAAGAGACAACAGCTTACAAATTAAATAAATTATCCAGACTTGCTGATGTGGGATTCCTTGACAGGTGACAAGACAGCAGACGATAGCACAAGACAAGAAATGAGCATGTTACAACTCATTCCAGCTTATCAGAATTACCGGTGACAGAAAGAGGTGGGAAGTGCATTGGAAATGGGCCAGAAAGTCTGGGGGTGGGACAGCTGACCAGGCCATGTTAGGATTTGGGATAATTTTTTATTTTTTCTCTCATTTAGCTCAACATAAGCTCTTGATTATTTCTTTTTTTGGGGGGTCTTTCGGAACATAAGGAATTCATTTACTTTATTATCTTGTGGATTTAAGTTTGATTTGACAGTTTTAAACATATTTCATGTGATGCCATGCAGCCACTTTTGGTGCTGTTTGTGTGCTATGTCACACACTTCTTGTTTATTCGAAGACAGAAAACAAAGAAAACCTTTTGTCATGTTACTTAGCATTTAATTGATTAAAGGGATGAGAAAATCTGTTTGACTTGATTTCAGGTTTTTTCTATTATACTTAGTTTTTATAAAATTTTGACTTTGGTATTAACCTTGTCTAGTATTTTGACTGATCTTTCAGGTCTTCTAGTCCTGCATATTTCATAGGCAGAATGCATATGAATTATTAGAGAAAGTTCAGTGACCACACTATGACTGGTAGATCAACAAATTTGCAACAGATAATGAGCTTTCAACACTCAGAGAAAGACGAATGTCTCAGTGCAAGAAAACAGTAATGTCACAGATGAATAACATACACGATATTGCCCAAAGTATTGGAACACCTGCCTTTACACACACATGAACTTTAATGACATCCCATTCTTAATACATAAGCTTTAATATGGAGTTGACCCACACTTTGCAGCTGTAACAGATTCAACTCTTCTGGGAAGACTTTCCACAAGGTTTAGAAGTGTTTTTATGGGACTTTTTGACCATTCTTCCGGGAGGCCAGACACTGATGTTGGACGAGAAGGCCTGGCTCTCAGTCTCCGCTCTAATTCATCCGAAAGGTGTTTTATTGGGTTGAGGTCAGGGCTTTGTGCAGGTCAGTCAAGTGCCTCCACACGAAACTCGCTCATCCATTTCTTTATAGACCTTGCTTTGTGCATTGGTGCGCAATCATGTTGGAACATTAAGGGCCATCCCCAAACTGGTCCCACAAAGTCTGGAGCATGAAATTGTCCAAAATGACTTTGTATGATGAAGCATTAAGAGTTCCTTTCATTGGAACTAAGGGGCCAAGCCCAACCCCTGAAAAACAACCCCACGCCATAATCCCCTCTCCACCAAACTTTACACTTGGCACAATGCAGTCAGGCAAGTACCGTTCTCCTGACCAGACTCGTCCATCGGATTGCCAGACAGAGAAGCATGAGTCGTCACTCCAGAGGACACGTCTCCACTGCTCTAGAGTCCAGTGGTGGTGTGCTTTACACCACTGCATCCGACACTTTGCATTGCACTTGTTGATGTAAGGCTGGATGCAGCTGCTCAACCATGGAAACCCATTCCATGAAGCTCTCTACCCCCTGTTCTTGAGCTTTTGGAGGTTTGTAGCTATTGACTCTGCAGAAAGTTGGCGACTTCTGCACACTGTGCGCCTCAGCATGCGCTGACCCGCTCTGTGATTTTATGTGGCTTACCACTTTGTGGCTGAGTTTCTGTTCTTCCCAATTGCTTCCACTTTGTTATAATACCACTAACAGCTGACCATGGAATATTTAGTAGCGAGGAAATTTCACGCATGGACTTATTTTACAGGTGGCATCCTATCACAGTATCATGCTTGAATTCACTGAGCTCCTGAGAGCAACCCATTCTTTCAAAAATGTTTGTAGAAGTACTCTGCATGCCTAGGTGCCTGATTTTATACACCTGTGGCCATGGAAGTGATTGGAACACCTGAATTCAATGATCTGGAGGGATGTCCCAATACTTTGGCAATATAGTGTACATTAAGGGCCAATGTTGCCTTCAAGGTGCACGTGTATGCCGATGCTTACAACTTTTTGAGCTTCAGTGCACAAAATTTTCCAGCAGTGATCAAAGACGTCAGTCAAAAAATGCCACACTGATGAAGCCATAAATTTTAAAGTTTGCGGGGCACTGGAAACAATTGGATGGGCTGCCATAAGCCGCTTTATACATTCTAAAACTTTTTGTGAACCAGAGGCATGTTCCAGGTTGGTTTAGAGTGGATTAATTTTTTGATTCATTGATGATGAATCTAAGGTATTGGGGGAGGTCCCCATCACATTTTGTAACAGTTCAGTTCATTGATGATCAATTTAAGGTCTGAGATTGTACCCCATGAAGTTTATAGCAGCTTGATCAAATGAAGATTGACCTAAGGTCTGGGGGTGGTGTATCACTTAGAGTTGAGCTGTTCAAATGATTGATAATAGAAGCATTTGGGGCTTGGCTTCTGAAAGGGGGGGCTTGGGCCAAACCCTAGGTCCCTCCCTGCAATGCCATCTAAACAAAGGCAGTCCCGGATATTAGTTGTTAAAACGTGTAAGCGCATAGGCGAATTCTTTGAAATCTGACATTAAAGTGAACCAATTACAGTAAACCCTCCTCCATCGCGGGGGTTGCGTTCCAGAGCCACCCGCAAAATAAGAAAATCCGCGAAGTAGAAACCATATGTTTATATGGTTATTTTTATATTGTCATGCTTGGGTCACAGATTTGCGCAGAAACACAGGAGGTTGTAGAGAGACAGGAACGTTATTCAAACACTGCAAACAAACATTTGTCTCTTTTTCAAAAGTTTAAACTGTGCTCCATGACAAGACAGAGATGACAGTTCTGTCTCACAATTAAAAGAATGCAAACATTTCTTCCTCTTCAAAAGAGTGCGCGTCAGGAGCACAGAATGTCAGAGAGATAGAGAAAAGCAAACAAATCAATAGGGCTGTTTGGCTTTTAAGTATGCAAAGCATCGCGGCACAAAGCTGTTAAAGGCGGCAGCTCACACCCCCTCCGTCAGGAGCAGAGAGAGAGAGAGAAAGCGAAAGAGAAAAACAAACAAGCAAAAATCAATACGTGCCCTTCAAGCGTTTAAGTATGCGAAGCACCGTGCAGCATGTCTCTTCAGGAAGCAGCTGCACAGAAGGTAGCAACGTGAAGATAATCTTTCAGCATTTTTAGACGAGCGTCCGTATCGTCTAGGTGTGCGAACAGCCCCCCTGCTCAATCCCCCTACGTCAGGATCAGAGAAAAGTCAGCGCAAGAGAGAGAGAGAGAGAAAAGTAAGTTGGGTAGCTTCTCAGCCATCTGCCAATAGCGTCCTTGTATGAAATCAACTGGGCAAACCAACTGAGGAAGCATGTACCAGAAATTAAAAGACCCATTGTCCGCAGAAATCTGCGAAATAGCAAAAAATCCGCGATATATATTTAAATATGCTTACATATAAAATCCGCAATGGAGTGAAGCCGCGAAAGGCGAAGCGCGATATAGCGAGGGATTACTGTACACTGTCTTGTGCCCCCAAGAATGTTATTTGTGCAATTTAGCATTTATTTGCTTTGAAATAGGTTTGCCAAATTAGCCAAATTAAGACTGTATTTATATTAAAAATAGTTATATATTTGAATATATTTGAACTTGGGTTAAATACTCTAGGCACATCATATATATTTACACTGCATATGCTGTTTTGATTGGTTGCACAAATGATAAAAAAGCACCTATTGCGGTAGGAAAGTCGGTTTGTCCATCGGTCTGTCATAATGAAACAACTCAGCTCCCAGTGGACCACTTTTTTTGATATATGGCATAGTTATTCTGTAAGGAAATTTGTCAAGTTACGTTTTCATTGCGATATCGCAATGTTCAAAGTTTTGATTATTTTTAAATCTCCCATTGAAAGCATGGTCAAATTTGCAAACTAGTTTGTCTTTAAACACATAGACATTCTGTGTGACTTTTGGAAATACAGTACGGATTAATTTACTGTTTAAAACTTACCTTCTGAGAGGTCACTACAACTTGTATATTTTGTATATTTTCCCCTTTTACTCATCTGATAGCAAAAACGATCCTCAATACAAATGAAATTCCATTAGGAAGCTACTGGTACACCAGGTCACTTCTCTTGCTGTTTGACGTGAGTTAAGCTCATGTCACATTAGACAATTTTTCAAGTGATTTTCAGTCTTAACCATCATTTACATAGGCTGTGACTGTGAGAGTTGAGAACCAGTAAGCATTCAGCATGCATAGGTAGCGATGAGGAAGGAACACATGTGTGCTGAACCTCACGAATAGATGAGAAGTGTGTCTGTGTGATGTCTTGTGTTTTCTGTACTAAAACAGAATGGAAAAAAAGGAAAAAAATCAGAGACTGAAGCTGAACGCAGCTATTACCCCATCACACAGTGCCAGTACAGTGTCAGCTCCATCACGCAAACATAGCTTCAGAAGTCCTCTTTTGAGATGGGAGAACTTGTTGGAAGGACAACCATTTCAGCAGCAATCCAACAATCAGGCATTTATTGTACATTAACTAGATGGAAGTCACTCTTCAGTACAGTAAAAGGCAGTTGACAGCTTGCCTGGGGTTTGTCGAACGTCATTTAAAGGTCTCTGATCAGACAAAAGCTGAACTCTTTCAGCACATCTCCAAGTACTACATCTGGTAAAGATCATACACTACTCTTCACCTACCTAATATTGTCACTAGAGTAAAAAGCATTGCAGTGGCAGCTTCATGCTACTTCTCAGTTGCAGTGAAGGGACAGGGAAACTGGTCAGAATAAAGGGAAGGACAAATCCGGCCAAATACAGAGAGGTCCTTGAAGAAAACCTGTTCCAGAGTTCACACAACCTCAGACTGGGTTGACGGCTCACCTTTCAGCATGACAATGACCGGAAAGGATACAGCCAAAACAAAGCAGGCATGCGTTCAGGACAAGTCACTGTCTTTGAGTGGCATGGCCAAAGCTCAGATTTAAATCTCTTAGAACATCTATGGAGAGACCTGAAGATGGAAGTTTACAGAGACTCCCATCCAAACTATCTGAGCTTGAGAGGATCTGACAGGAAGAATGGGATAAACTGCTCTAATCTGGGTTTGCAAAGCTTATAGAGACTTACCCAAGGAGACACAAAGCTGTAATGGCTGCAAAAGGGACTTCTACTAAATACTGAATTAAAGATCCGAATTCTTATATGAAGGAGAGATTTTTGATTTTTAGCAATTTTTCAAACGTTACTAAAAGATGTTTTCATTTTATCATAAAGGGTTATTGAGTATAGACTGATTGACACAAATAGCAAATTTATCTGTTTAAAATTAAATCTACAGCACAGTAAAGTGTGCAGAAAGTGAAGGGGTCTGAATACTTTCAGAATCCACTTTATCTTGTTTGGAAACTCTTGTTGAGGGGATGGAGAAGTCTAAACTACGTATTGAAAAGTTTAAAAGATGTCAAATTAAATATTCATACGCTAGGTAAGAAGTGATAGATAATCCCATCAGGTTTCACTGTTACAATCCACTTTTATTTGACCCAGAGTCAGTAGTACCCCATTTATCTTTGCTGATTGCTTATATCTACTGTGAATTAACCAAAATAAGTAGAAAAATCAGGTTAAGAAAATGAATGGTTAAATGGACGATTGGAAATGGCCACTAAATTATCAATGTCCTAACTCAGTTTACCTTTCTCTAAATACTTCATGTATGTAAAACTACCTGGAGAGACAAGGTTGAACATGACACCTGATGTGCCCAACACATAAACAAGCCCAGGGAATCAGAGTAATAAATAGTCTTTCATTCACTTTTAATCCAGAAACCATCTTGCAAGTGATTAGAGTAAAACATTAAAAAGTTTAAAAGTCCTGAAATGATTAGCTAATTATTAGATTTAGGCACACTTCAACTTGCACCTTACCTCTGTATGGTGTTCTTAGCTGAGATATGGCATGCTTGAGTTCTGCGTATATCTTTTCACATGGCTAAGATGATCAAATTGATTGCTTTCAGATACACCATCTCTTGGTTTGTTTTGGATATCTTACTTCATCCTGAACTTTTTGTATTGACTGATGTCACACTTTTGTGTGAACAAAATGATTTCTTTGGTGCTGAAATATACTGAGCAACGGGACAAGGACTAGCAGACAATGGCTTCTTTTGTTACAGCTTGTCATACTCCTGATGTGTTTGTAAGCTGCTGTCACTAAACTGTCTGTCATCTGCCTTACACTGTCGTTTTCGTTTAGTTCTGCATTCTTATGGTTTGAGCACTTGGTGAGTGTGAGCCTTCAGAGCATTTAATGATTAACCCATGAGGCATTAATACAACAAAGTCATCAAGCCTTGTACCTATCTATTTCCCTAAAGTCAATTTCTCTGATCAAATTAGACTTTTTTCCAGTGCTGCTTAAAAGACAGTCAAACTTTCTTCTTTCTGCTATTCCTGCTCCATGGGATTATGACTGGAAAAAGCTCCTAATTTACAGATCCTGAAATTTATGCGTGAGATTCATTGGGAGCTCCAAATTGTCTCTGTGAGAGTGAATGAGTACAGGAGGGTCTTAGATTGGCACTCCGTCTAGGGTTGGTTCCTGCCTTCTGCTCAGTGCTGCCAGAAAAGGCAACTGTGCCACTGACACTGAAATGGCTTTGCTTGTTGAGTTTCTTGTTTCTGTTTATTTGCACCCTAGTTTCGGAACACCAAATGGAATTTAGAAGGGGCAAGACAGCAGCTGGTCCAACTACCATGGACAGGAGAGTTCTTGTTACCATCAGCAAGAGGTGATGGATGAAAAAAATTTCTATGACACAGTAATCCTGGACACTGCCACTATGTAACTAGCATTCATTACGCATTACACAACAGATCAAAGAATGCCTTGAAATACACTTGGGCTAATAAATAAATGAATACATAAAAAAATTGATAGTCCTACTGAATTTTACTTTCTTCTACTCAGCAGATCTGCTCATGTTGTAATTTATGTTGATCTGGATTCTCTACCATTAAGTGCAATCCTTCTGTTATAAACTCATGAATAATGCAATTTAAAATATGCTGCATTGCAGAAAGGTGGCAAAAACAAGATGGATTTTTAAACATATTGCCAGGCTAATATAGCATGTTTAATAATCCAAGCTTTGGAATGAGAGAGAAACTCATGTGCTGTAATGTAAAGGGTCTTGAGTTTGTACTCACAAAGTAAGTTAGTACAATAAATGAAAGGGAATGTTCACCCTTTTTCACATAAAAGATGTTTTTCCAGCCCAAGAACTTTGTTTCAGGATCCATTAAAGTTCCTGTACAATGTAGTACCTAGGCCGCTTGTGGTCCCAGGCCACTTTCGTGTGTTGTGTTCCCACCTCACAAAAGAAACTGTAACAAGTCAAGTCAAGTCAAGTCAAGTTGGGGAGCATGCACTGGTACAGTGCGTTGCCGCACCCACTACACAGTGAAACAACTCTGGATCCCGGTTGACAACCCCCCAGGCAGACACGCGGTCCAGTCCCACCCTCCGGAAATGACCCTCTATCTGCCGCAACCAGGTGTTACATGGGTGACCCCTTGGCCTGGTCCAGCCACTTGAGTCCCCAACAATGAGGATCTTATGAGCCAGATCACCCTCGGGGAAATGCACCACATGGCTGTAGTGCCATAACTGACGCTCCCTCACAATATTCATCCTTTTCGAGGGCCTCTTTCTACTGTGAATTTGAACAAATACAAAAATCACACTTAAAAAATTAATTATTTGAATTAATAATTTGAAAGTGTGCTGTCAATGTCCTAACTTAGTCTGACTTTCAAACAATCTCAGTCTGAACTACTGAACTAAACACTTATTGCATGTAAAATTGCCTGTAAAATTCATGGGCGAGCCAAGGTTGAACATAACAATGGATGTGCACAATGCATATTAGACTGAGCAATCATGATAATAAATGGTCTTTTGTTTGGTTTTAATCCAGAATTCATCCTCTAATCTGTAAAAGATACTCAATACAGGGACAAGGCACCTAAACTCCAGGCATTTGTGACACCAGGGCTGCTGGAAGGTGAGATTTTAGTTGAGGCTGCAAGACATTGTAGCAGTTGTAGCAGCTGCCCCAGGACAAATTTACAGTCCCCGAAAAACTATTGACTCACAGTCCTTTATTCATCACATACAAGGCCCTCTCGATCTGAGATCATTTAACTTGAAGAGACTTTCCTTTAGCGTGGCAACTGGCCACTGACATGCCTAAAAGTACAAAAAACTTTTATTTTCTTTTACAAGTTAGGGTTGCCAAAGTTCAAACGAAAGATGTTTTAACATTTCATCAAAACAAATAAAATGCAAACAACAAAAATAAATCCTTTTTGAAAAGAAAGATGTTTATAAACAAACTTTCTGGCAAAACAAAATAATCTACACGAGAATTTGGATTTTCTTAAAAATCAAGACTCCAGAAAACCACCATCTTTTTATAATGCATATGCAATGATAACTTTACATGTGTGTCATCACAAGACAGCATGAAAATGTTGTGGACCACAAAATAGCTGTGCTTAAAACACAATAGGGCATCTGTAATAGTAAACTCACAACAGCTGCCAATTCTAACCAGGACCCAATAAACGCGCCACACCCCTGTTATGGCATAAGCTGGCTTATAAGTTCCTCTAAAATGATTTGATCTACTGATTGAATTCTTTTTTTTTTTTCTTTGTGTTTTTAGCATTGTGAAGAACGATTCATGTTCTCCCACGGTGCCATCTTGTTTTTCTTATAGACACTGCCATGTTGGAGTCTTGGTTGCTAGGATATAATGCCCTATTGCTGGGATGTGGTTCCCAGAGGTCACGTGTCATGATAACACTACCATGATATTTTAAAAGATGTCTCTCTGTGTACATGACAGAATCAGAAAAATAAACCCGTTTAGTCTCAAACAGTAGGGACTCGGTGAGGAGTAGTGATGTGTAAAACGATTCTTTTTAGTGATTTGATTCATTTCGTTCACTTCACCAAAACGATTCAAATCTTTGAATCACTGATTTGTTCCCTTCAAAAACAACAAGCTATATTTAGTTTAAAATCTAGAATGATATCATAACAGTATAACAACTTTAACCACCAAACAATAGAAACAATATAAAAACCAAACAACAAAATAACACTTATTATTATTATTATTATTATTATTATTATCATTAATAATAATAAAATTCTTTATTGAAGTTGACAATAAATAAAATTTCAAAAATAAATAGAAAAAAATCGTACAAATAGAACCATAGCACACATCATAATAAAACTGTGAGAACATTGAAATATCTATATTAATAAAAGGCAAAGCCCTCACTCACTGACTCACTCATCACTAATTCTCCAACTTCCCGTGTAGGTGGAAGGCTGAAATTTGGCAGGCTCATTCCTTACAGCTTATTTACAAAAGTAAGGCAGGTTTCATTTCGAAATTCTACACGTAATGGTCATAACTGGAACCTCTTTTTTGTCCATCACGTGAACTGAAAACAAGGAAGAGCCCCAAAGAGCGCTGAAGAAAACATTCATTACACAATTGAGAAGGCACAAGAGAGCGGCTCACGTGAACTGACTGAATGCAGCACGAGTGATCACTTCGATACTGCGGAAACAAAGCACGGTGTAAAACGTAAGTTTAAATTAAGTTTATACAAACGCTACCGCTGCCGTTTGCAATACCATATTCACGAGATACAAGTTTAATGAGAAGACACGAGGTTTAAACGAGACTTTGGATGACTTTGTAACGGATTAAAAATTGCTGTAGCGAGAAACTTTTAAGTGCCGGGTCTTAGCTAACATTAAATAAAGCCGTGGACATCGCAACATCACACAAGACAGCGGCTCACGAGAACTGACTGAACGCAGCACGTCGGAAACAAAGCACCGTGTAAACCTAAAGTTTAACACTAGAATTACCAGAGCCTACGAAAAAAACTCGTAAATCCGTCCCACCTTAAATCGCGTCTTAAATCCGTTTGCACCTCTCCGCCAGAGTCCTTTGTCATCTAAATGTGCTGATAAAGCTACTAGCAGCCAGCTATTCCATCCCCCCACCGACTTAGAATGAACTTCTCTCCTAGCTCAAGCCTTGCCTTGATTTGATTACCTGGGATTGAAGTGGAGTTTTACAGTGGAAATAATTCTAGCGTTATTTGGAATACACGCATTTCATGTGTGTTCCATTTCTATAGTAGGCTGTGCAAACACATTTTTAAAACAGAAACGTTTTTCATATTCTAATAGTAAATGACAAAATGCAGGCATAAACTATATAACGTATGAAGCCTGAAGTCCATATATCAAAGAAACACTTTCACAAAAGGTACAAATAAAAGAACACGTGCGCCTTCATTCAAAAAAAAAAAAAAAAAAAAAAAAGCCGCGTTAGCATGCCACATTGACTTTCTTATTACAACCACCACGGTGGCGTAATGGTATCAGCACCTGACTGGGAATCAGAGGGTGGCGAGTTCGATCCCGCACGGCTCCACTTCGAGAAATTAACTGCTCTTATTCTTACAATTTTAGAAAAACAATATAAATTTGATTTCAGTCTGTAACAGGCGGTGTAACTTATGATACTGGTAAAGGTTAGCTTTTTTTTTTTTTTTTTTTAATTTACTTTTCATTCTCGCAGTCGCATTCAGAATCAATCCATACAACCCCATCTGACACAGCTGGTTTCACATAAATAAAAGTGCACTTTTATTCAAGACTATAACCGAAGAATAAAGAAAGCAAGTTACAGTTGGTGGTTAATACGACAGCTTGCGTGGTGCAATGTTAAGAACTGCTGATTTCCAATCCGTGCTATATAAAATCATCACATTCAAATATTAACAGTTCCCACACACCCAAGGTCCGCCATTCCTACATTTACGACATGTGTACTTGTTGCAGTGTACACACCTCTCTGTGCTATGGTTCCTATTACAGTGAATGAGCACCTGACACTGTACTTTCTTCCCTGGGGGAAGCTGAGGTCTTAGAACGGAAGTTTGTTGACGCTGTATCATCTTTTCTTTTTCCATCGCCTTTTCCTGTAAGAAGCGACGACGAAGTTCCTCTGCAAGGTGAGCCATGAACACTCTTCTTTTCTCAGCGGACCCCGTGCATGCCTTATACAGTACGTGTGCGTTCATCGCTGCTAGGTCAAGGATGTTGTAGAACACAGCAACCGGCCACCTGCGTGTTCCTGTTCGCACTGAACAAGCACGCGCCTTCTGGTCCATGATGTCAACGCCACGCTGGGGAAAAAAGAAAGACAAATATATGTGACATTTTGAAGAAATCATTAGCCAGCGAAAGTGACGTGAAGAAGTTGTCTGTTGTTACGGTTCTGCCTTTTTGGATTGCGGCAGATTTGGAGACAAAGTACATGTGCAATGCCACTCCTTATTTAGGAAAAGATCCCAGTCGTCCCACTGGAGAAAGACTTTCCGAGTCTGTGGTCATAAAGCTTATGGAGCCATTTCTGGACAAAGGCAGAACCGTAACAACAGACAACTTCTTCACGTCACTTTCGCTGGCTAATAGACTGCTGCACCGCAATACAACTCTGCTTGGCACCATGAATAAAGTGCGACAGGAACTTCCACCTGCAGCTAAAGTCAGTTCAGTACACGAACAATTCTCCACGCTGGTGTTTAGATCTCCCAGTGCCATGCTGACAGTGTATGTGCCCAAAAAGATGAAGTCTGTCTGCATTCTCAGCACAATGCACCATGATGTGGAGATTGGGCAAGATAAAAAAAAAAAAAAACCAAACACGGTCACAGACTACAACCACATGAAGGTATGCTAATGAAAAACATATTAGTGTGACGAAGTATTCTGGTGCTATTCTGGTGATAAAATGATTTCTTCAAAATGTCACATATATTTGTCTTTCTTTTTTCCCCAGTGTGGCGTTGACATCATGGACCAGAAGGCGCGTGCTTGTTCAGTGCGAACAGGAACACGCAGGTGGCCGGTTGCTGTGTTCTACAACATCCTTGACCTAGCAGCGATGAACGCACACGTACTGTATAAGGCATGCACGGGGTCCGCTGAGAAAAGAAGAGTGTTCATGGCTCACCTTGCAGAGGAACTTCGTCGTCGCTTCTTACAGGAAAAGGCGATGGAAAAAGAAAAGATGATACAGCACCAACAAACTTCCGTTCTAAGACCTCAGCTTCCCCCAGGGAAGAAAGTACAGTGTCAGGTGCTCATTCACTGTAATAGGAACCATAGCACAGAGAGGTGTGTACACTGCAACAAGTACACATGTCGTAAATGTAGGAATGGCGGACCTTGGGTGTGTGGGAACTGTTAATATTTGAATGTGATGATTTTATATAGCACGGATTGGAAATCAGCAGTTCTTAACATTGCACCACGCAAGCTGTCGTATCAACCACCAACTGTAACTTGCTTTCTTTATTCTTCGGTTATAGTCTTGAATAAAAGTGCACTTTTATTTATGTGAAACCAGCTGTGTCAGATGGGGTTGTATGGATTGATTCTGAATGCGACTGCGAGAATGAAAAGTGAATTAAAAAAAAAAAAAAGAAAGCTAACCTTTACCAGTATCATAAGTTACACCGCCTGTTACAGACTGAAATCAAATTTATATTGTTATTCTAAAATTGTAAGAATAAGAGCAGTTAATTTCTCGAAGTGGAGCCATGCAGGATCGAACTCGCAACCCTCTGATTCCCAGTCAGGTGCTGATACCATTACGCCACCGTGGCGGTTGTAATAAGAAAGTCAATGTGGCATGCTAACGCGGCTTTTTTTTTTTTTTTGAATGAAGGCGCACGTATTCTTTTATTTGTACCTTTTGTGAAAGTGTTTCTTTGATATATGGACTTCAGGCTTCATACGTTATATAGTTTATGCCTACATTTTGTCATTTACTATTAGAATATGAAAAACGTTTCTGTTTTAAAAATGTGTTTGCACAGCCTACTATAGAAATGGAACACACATGAAATGCGTGTATTCCAAATAACGCTAGAATTATTTCCACTGTAAAACTCTACTTCAATCCCAGGTAATCAAATCAAGGCAAGGCTTGAGCTAGGAGAGAAGTTCATTCTAAGTCGGTGGGGGGATGGAATAGCTGGCTGCTAGTAGCTTTATCAGCACATTTAGATGACAAAGGACTCTGGCGGAGAGGTGCAAACGGATTTAAGACGCGATTTAAGGTGGGACGGATTTACGAGTTTTTTCGTAGGCTCTGGTAATTCTAGTGTTAAATTAAGTTCATAGACCTACAAAAGGTTGCCATTGATTTGAGGCAACATTGCTTTTCTCCTGTAGAACTATACATTGCATTCTCAAGAGTGTGCTTGCACGGCTTGGTCATATTACAACCGGAGTGCTGAACTGACAACATGGTATACAAACAGAACTATAACAATCGTAATAAATGAACAAAAAAAACAGTGGACAACCCGTGGATTAAATAAAAAGGCTGCTTCCATTGGCGAAGCAACGAAAAAAGAAGACCTTATATGGTGTTCGTTTATAAAACAGCGGAGAGGCTGTGTGAAGGCAGCTTCACAAAAAAACAGATCCTTTACAAATTGTTATTGGTATATTTTCCCTCAATTTAAAAAGGTTTTCTTTTCTTCTTAATAAAAATTTAAAAGCAGTACTTCGCGGGGATTTAGATATATATATCTGTATGTATGTGTATGTACTGTATGTATATATGTATGTCTATATATATATGTAGATATGTATATATATATATGTAGATATGTAAATATGTGTATATGTATATATATATGTGTCTGTATGTGTATATATATATATATATATATATATATATATATATATATATATATATATATATATATATGTAGATATGAAAATATGTATATGTATATATATATGTGTCTGTATGTGTGTATATATATATATATATATATATATATATATATATATATATATATATATATATATATATATATATATGTGTGTGTGTGTGTGTATGTATGTATGTGTGTATATATATATATGTATGTGTATGTATGTATGTGTATATGTATATATGTATATGTGTATATGTATGTGTATATATATGTTGATATGTGTATATATATATGTATATATATGTGGATGTGTATATGTATATATATATATGTATATATGTATATATATATGTATATGTAGATATGTGTATATGTAGATATGTATATATGTTAATGTATATATATGTTTACATAACCTCTTTAACACACTACTTCTCCGCTGCAAAGCGCGGGTATTTTGCTAGTAACTAAATAAAACTGATTTCAGTTTTGGACTAATCTCCCGCAATTTCCTTCTTTCATATTATCAGTGAACTGATCTGAGATTCAATGTACTGAGAGTCTCTTATCTGTAGTTCGTTTCTTGGTTCAGTACACAAACTAATTCTTTTGGTAAACTAGTTCAGTGTACTGTACAGTTCTCTGCAGTTTGTGAACGAACTTGCAATGGTTCTCCAGACCAGAAGGGGGCATACTGGTTCATTCAATTAGTCAGTGTGCTGAGACAGTCATAGTCACTCAGTCAGAGTGAACCGATCAATTGGAGGTGATTGATGTCATCTACTAAGTCATTCATTGGCAAGTTGTCATGATGACCATTTTGATGAAACAGTCTACTGATAGGCTGGTTCCTGAAGAGAGCAGTCATTTAAATGAAGGTAAGAATACAGCTCCAGACTATCGCAGAATGCTATATAAAACATAGCACACACATTACATGCCTCGAAAAGATTTGTTCTTTAATGTCAATGTACCAGTATGTTTGATCAGAGTCCAAGACAAATACGAGGGGGAGTCAAGCTAAAGTTAGAAAACGGGAATTATTAGAAAATGGAACGAACCTTAACAAAACTGATAATGTCATTTCTCAATGCAGTCTCCACCCTTCTCAATGCACTTGCACCACCTGCCTGAAAGTGCCTGGATTCCAGCAGAATAAAAGGTTTTGTCTTGTCCTCACAACCACTTCTGCACCTGAGTTATTGTTGAACAGTACATGCCGAGAGGTACTACAGTCACTAGTGCAAGTTACTGTGACTTGCTGTAGACCAATGTGAAGCCTGCTATTTGATCCAAGCGGCGGGGACTGCTGTCTGAAGGAGTCCTTTTGTTGCAAGACAATGAGACACTACTAACTACACCAAGGCTTGACTGAAGAAACTGAAGTTTGAGGTATTGCCACGTCCTCCTTATTCACCAGATTTGGCACTGTGTGATTTCCACCTTTTTGGACTGATAAAAAACATCTGGGTGGTTGTCAATTCCAGAAAGATGATGACGTGAATAAAGTGATTGCAAGGACAAGACAAAACCTTTTATTCTGCTGGAATACAGGTACTTCCAGGCAGGTGGCATAAGTGCATTGAGAATGTTGGGGACTACATTGAGAAATTACATTATCAGTTTTGTTAAAGTTTATTCCATTTTCTGGTAAATCCCATTTTCTAACTTTAGCTTGACTCCCCCTCGTACAAAAGAACTAATTCGTTCGTTCATTGCACATCAGTAGTGGGGAGTTAATCCAGGTCTTCAAGATTCTCAAAAACATTGATAAAATAGCTCTGGTAGAATTCTTTAACGAGTGGAAATATACTGTAGAGGAAGTGTATTTAGGACTGCCGCCAAGAAACACTTCTGTACGCAAAGAGTTGTGGGAGTCCAGAACAAACTACTGAGGCATACGGTTGAAGCAAAACCTAGACAACTTTTAAGAAGTATCTGGATGAGAAACTGGGACAGCTTAGTTATTAGATAATCAAACAAGCCTGGTCTCCTCTCGTTTATAAAATGTCTTATGTTCTTATGTACCTAACTGTCCAAGACTTGAAAAGAGAAGTCTTTGTGTTCTAAATTTATGACATTTTTTTCTGCCTTCTGATTACAAACTACATCTCTAACTGTACAACAGGAACTTTTTTATATAATTATTGTCTTCCCGGTTGTGACTCCTGAATGAATTCTATCTTCTCTGTATTCCATTTTCTCTCAGAGCTGCTGTCACTTTGCACATGTAGTAAATGTCAAACATGCCAGGCATAAAGAGATACAGATTGTGTAAGGTTGACACCCACTAATGCCATTTTTGGATACCAGGACACCAAGAAATGACAATGCTGACCTAATTTACCTGAGTTTTGTAGATTAGAGTTGAACCTCCATTTACGTGAATTAAATATATACAATTTCAGCTTTAAGTGGACTGGCAGTTGAGCATAAAAAAAGAAGAAAAAGAAAGATAACATTAAAATTTTCCTGCCTTAGTCATGCTCTATCTCACCCACAGTGACATCACTTAATCACAGTCACTATAGCATGTTATAGCACAAATAAGAGTGAGAGATACTCCTACCATATACTGGCTCAGTCTCATTCACCAAAGTGCGTGAAGACTCGAGTACGGAGGGGGATTGGTGCATCCTGTAGACTTGCCTTGTGAGCTGAGCTCAATTCAGATCAGATTATTCAATTATCTTAAATCAGTGCTTTTTAAAAAGCAGATTGGAAGTCAGACTAAAAGTATTCTTTAACACTAGAATTACCAAAGCCTACATAAAAACTTGTAATCCCAGCCCACTTTAAATCCCTTCGCACCTCTCTGTCAGCGTCTTTTGTGTTGTAAATGTGTCGATAAGCACAAGCTGCAAGCAGCCTGCTATCCCATCCTCCCACCTCCGCAGAAAGGGCAGAAAGTTCTCTCAGCTCAAGTCTGTTTACCTGTGTATGAGTTGCTGGGAGTTGTATAGGGTAAATGATATATCATTATTTGGAATACATGCATTTCATGTGTGTTCCATGTCTACAACAATCTATGTAAACACATCGCTAAAACAGAAACGTTTTTCATGTTTTAGTAATAATTGACAAAATGTAGACATGAAGTGTATAATGTGTGAACCTGAAGTCCAAATATCAAATAAACACTTTCATAAAAGGTACAAGTATAACAAAACAAGTGTGCTTTTATTCAAGAATATAACTGCAGAAAAAAAACTTGCGTTAGGCTGCGACATTGACACACCCTTAATACAACCGCTTTGGTGGTGCAGCGGTAAGAACTGCTGACTAGTGATCAAGACGTTCATGGTTTGATCCCGGACACCTCCGTTTTGTGCTTCCTGATGATGATATCCTCCATTAGCCCTTAAACACTCTTGTTACCTAACTGGAATTGTAGTCCTAGTATCTGTGCTGATTTTTGGGTTGCCCACCTCCCATTATAACCATTATGACATTTATCCTAGTTGGAAAAACAGTAAGGTCCGTTTAAACATTTCATGAAAATTGGTTCAACCGTTTTCACATCATTGGCGAGCAAAGAAACAAACAGACATCCAACCGGCTTGTGATGTCATTTATACAGTACAGATAACTAGCTGAAGTGCCCAGGGTTGCCCAGGTAAGTTTGTAGAACAGGTTAAGGAAAAAAAGAAAAGATTTATGGGTTTTTATAAAACCAAGATCATGTTATTGCTAGCTATCCCATCAGTCATCTAAACTGCCTCTCTATCAATGTCTCTGCTCTCAATAGTCGAGAATTTGTTGTTTTCAGGTCCAATTGGAATCCATAATTATGGTAAATCCTTGCTGGGTTGTAACCATGAATGTTATCTTGTCTGATTTGTCTTCTTAGTTCAAGATGGACAGTTTGTAATGCTTCAATTATGAAGAAAAGCCGACAAAGCAGGAGTTAAACAGCAATATTTTGATTCCCCTTTGTGTTGCTCTGCACTTCCATTCTCGATCAGGACTCACCCAACATCCCTTTGCTAAAGTGCACAACAGTCCTTTTTACATTACAGTAGATAGAAGCAGTAGATACCCAGTATTGCCCGGGTAAGTTATCTTAAACTCTGGTCGTTTTGTCTACTAGATTGGCTTCAGTCTTCAGATGTTTCAATTGCTCAGATCCAGCAGGTGGCACTGGTGTGCAAACTGTAGCACACAGGAGAAATAATCCACTGGGACCCCCAGGGTTTACATTTTCTTGTCCATGTAGTCCTAGAAAGCAACTATACCAAATATAGTTGAGATTGGTCAAAGATTGTAGGATTGTGTGGGGAACATACAGACAGACAGACATTGTATTTTATATATACAGTATAGATGAATCTAATAATTTAATAATTGGTTCCAGCAGACCCCTGTGACCCTGTAGTTAGGATATAGCGGTTCGATAATGGATGGATGGATAATAATTTAATAATTGTATTGCCAACAGTTATCACAATGGTCTAAGTATTTCGTATCATTTCTCTTGTCTGTGCATATGTGCCTAATATTAAATCCTTAATTTAAAACTTAATGCAAATTTAATTCTTCATAATGAGAAAAGTCAATGTACCAGAGTGATAAATTTGAGATATACCCCAGGAGGTGTTCCATATTGATTTTATTCCAACAAGTCAGCCATACCAAATACATTTCAGAGCATGAAATCCACCTGAAGCTAAGTCAACAGGAGATCATTTAGCAAAAGTTTTGGAATGCTGCTGAAAGAGGTATTGGTGGGGCCAGCAGGGGGCGCTTATCCTGTGATCTGAATGTGGATCCCAATGTCCCAGTGCAGAGATGGGGACACTGTGCTTTAAAAATGGTGCTGTGCTTCAGATGAGATGTAAAACCGAGGTCCTGACTCTTGGTGGTCATAAAAGATCTCTGGATATCCATCATAAAGAGTAGGGTATGTCCTGATGTCCTGGCTAACTTGCCCACCATGGTCTAGTCATTCTGGCCCCCTAATTGTCCCCTGGCCCTAACTAGCTAATTATATCTCTCACCACTTCGCCACCAAACAGCTAATGTGTGGTAAGCATACTGGTGCAAGAATGGCTGCCATCACATCATCCAGGTGTACCTTAGTGGTGGTTGAAGCAGCTCCCCAGTCACTATGTAAAGTGCTTTGAGTAGTGAGAAAAGAGCTAAATAAATGTAAAGAATTATTATTTGTGGAACACCAGGGGGATACTGCTTCCTAAACCCCAACACAGACAGGCTGAGACAGAAGTTCCACACAGCACACGTTTTATTCTTCAGCGGGGAAGCGTTTTCTGTTGCTCCCCACTTCACAGCACAGTAAAGTACAGTACACAAGCACCAAATAATATGATACACAGTCCTTTCTTCTTTCTCTCTCTTCTGTGCCTCCACTCCTCCTCACAACCTTTGTCCTCCACCTCACGACTCTGGCTCGTTGCTGTGAGGCTGGCAATTCCTTTTATAGTGGCCAACTCGGAAGTGCTTCTGTTCTTCCGTCCAAGTGGTCTGTAAGCACTTCCAGGTTAGGCAGAAACCCCATGCCATATGTCTCCTCCATTTTTACAGCACCCTCTGGCAGCACCCACAGAACCAAAAGGGCTGAGATGAAGAGCTTCAAGTCCCATAGTCCGGGAATCCGGGAAACTGCTGCAATCTAGGTGAGCTTCCATCTAGCGTTTTGGGAGAAGTAGTGCCCTAAAGAGGCTGCCTTTTCCCATCCTTCCACTTCTTGGGCATCCCGGCTACATTGGGCTGCTGAACGTCTCTTACATATTATTATTATGATTATGCTTCTTCTTATTATTATTACTAGATTTATTATCCTTTCAGATATGCTTTCCATGATTAGTTAGCATATTCCATACTTAACAAATGGCATTAGCCTGTTTCAGGCTTCCATGAATGATCATCCCTGTCTATGGATCTGACTGGCCCACAATGATATTATTTAAGAATGGACTGTGCATATATTAATCACATATACATATTTATAAATTAATGTGTAAAAATATTATAAATCATTAGGTATATGATTTTTCTCTTTTCCACTCTGGGAGTGATACAAATGTCAGATTTACTTCGTTGAAAACAGTTTATCCCCTTAGTGAGACAATGTTATACCACTCCAGAATAAAATTCAGTGCGTCTGTTCCACTCTCACAATCTTTAAAACTTGCAGGAGTTGCTCCTAAGCCCCAGTGACCTGTCTGTCGATTGTCTGGCTGTTTTTTTTCTCCACTTACCCCTGATTCCTCTCACACCCCAATATCACACATGCTAGATTAATTGGTGAACCTCAATGTGAATACATGAGGGTATTTATTGGTGTTATCTGACATTAGACGAGGTGTCATCCTGTACAGGGCTGGTTTGGATTTTATGACTGATGTTGCTGGCACTGACTCCTCAAGTCTGTGATGAAATAAATGGGTTAAGAGAATCAATGGATGGATATCTCCCATTTTACAGTAAGTATGTTGTAAAACTTAAATCCAGTATAAACCACAACCTTAAAGCTGCCCAATTAAATTCAGGGTCACAGGGGGGCTATAGCCTAGTTAAGCACCATCTGAAGCAGCACAGGAAACAATCGTACACAGAGTGCCAGTCTATTGCAGGTCTCATTTCAGCACACGGCCACACTCATACAGTATTAAATCAGAATCTACAAATTAGGTTAAGATGCACGTCTTTGGGTATGTAGGAGAAAAAAATCAGTATTTGGAGAAACAAGCAGTACAGACATGGGACAACATGGAGATACATGACTGGCCACAGGCTTTGAATCCAATTGCGCTAAACACTTTATCACCCACTCTAGAAGTAATTTCATGTGTTTTTCACTGTATAGAAAAATAAGGAGCACAGTGGCAGAGGGGTTAGCTCTTGAACGCCAACCTGGACACTGTCTGGGTGGAGTCTGCCCATCCTCTAACTGTCTGGTTGGCCTTCTCCCTCATCTCAAGCATTTGCATCTCAGGTTAACTCGCAACTCCAAATAGGACCCAGTGTGAATGAGTGGTGCCTGCTTTGTACCCAATACTTCTGTAAGTGACTCTGCCGCAATGTGTTAAGAAGCTGGAGCAAGCAGGTTAAAACAACGGACTGATGAATGTATGTTCAGATCAAAATGATAGCACTGACATAATTCAATAATTCGTCAGAATCAAATACTTATATATTTTAACCATCATGAAATATGTTTGTGTTTAAGAAAGATGGAAAAATACATTTGGAAAAAGTGAAAAAGCTCCTGTGACAGCCTAGTGGACAAGCAGGGATTAATAATGAATGACCCACAAAACAAAAGCCTGTTTTTTTCCTTTGCTAGCAGGTCTCCTTACTGCATTGTGAATGGCACAAAAATAAATACTTACTGTATAACAATGGTATTAATGTAATTTCATCATGGTCTGCAATTTTGTTAGATTTCACCTTGTCTGCTTTAAATGCTGAAAGTAAAGAGGTGCAAGTTAATGTGACCTATCAGATCATTTTAAGCGTACTGCTAAATCCTTCCATTTTAAACTGATTATAAAGTTGCTTCTTTTCACATTATAAACCTCTTCTTTATTCATAGCTCTACAGTGTATCTAACATTTGTACTTTATTAGTATTTTTGTTGCATTCTAGAACACTCTGTACTTATATGGAACCATAATGTGGATAAGTACTCAGTGTGAGGCTGGCACAGTGGCATAAGGTTTAGTGTTGCTGCCTCACAGCTCTAGAGTTCGGAGTTTCAATTCTAACTGATGTTTACACGTTTCACATTTAGAATTTTAAAGTAGCATATTAATAATATAGGGTATTTTACATTTGGGAAATATGATTTTAATAAGATTGCTGAATAGTACTTTTTCGATGATAAGTGAAGCATTGAACTGTAAGCTTTCTCTTTTTCTTACCTTTGATATTTTGTTTTACTTACAACTTCTGACCTCTGTAAAAGCAGCTGGTCTTAACCACATGAAACAGGAAATGTTAGTAATGGTATTGCAGTTATGTTCTTTGATTTCTCCAATGCCTTCAGTACTAACCAGCCATCCTTGTTAAGGAGTAAACTCAGGGATATGCAGGTGGAGGAGCCTATGGTGTCCTGGATAAAGGACTGTCTGTCAGGCACACCACAGTTTGTGAGACTGGAGGACTGTGTTTCTGGCTGTGAACAACACTAGAGCACCACAAGGAACGTCCCTGTCTCCTGCTCTCTTCACTCTGTACACCTCTGACTATAAATATAACACCAGGTTATGTCACTTGAAGAAATTCTCAGATGTTTCTACACTTATGGGGTGTACTGATTAGGGGATGAGGCAGAGTATAGGAGTCAGGTGAAGAGCTTTGTTTCTTGATGTCTGTAGCTAAACATTAATAAAACAAAGGAACTGATTATTGACTTTCACTGTACTAAACAGTCTGCATATCCAGTCACTATTCAAGGAGTGGAGGTAAAAGGTGGTCCACTCCTACAGGTACTTGGGGCTCCACATTAATGACAGATTGGACTGGTATTGTAACAACGAGGAACTATATAAGAAAGTACACAGCAGACTCTCTTTTTCCTTAGAAGACTGCATTCTTTAATGTGGGCAGTGACATCCTTCACCGCCTCAGCAAGTCAACAAGCTACTTAAAAATGTAGTCTTAGTTATGTGATGCACTCTGGACCCCCTGGAGGTAGAAGCGAAGGAGAGAATTAAAGCAAAACTGAGGGCCATTATGGACAATGCTGCACGTCCTCTCTCTGACACACTAACATTGAGGAATTTCAGGCAATGAATCATTCAGCAGAAGTGTGTCAAGAAACACAACTTGACCTCCTTCATACCAACAGTAATATGCCTGCATGATGTCTCACTGTGACTGGGACTGCAAAGTCAGAAGTTTTTATTTCTTTTTAATTTTCTTCCTTTTAAATTTTTTCTGTTTCTTTTTAATTTTCTTCACTTTTATTTATTCTGATGTTAGTTCAGACTATATTGTGTATCTATTTATCTAGTCTGTTTCATCCTTGGGACAAATAAAGTTTTTAATGTGTGTATATATTTATATATCTATCTTTCTAGTTATTTATTTAAAGAGCTTTTGTAAAATGCCAAATTTTCCCTTGGGACAAATAAAGTAGTAATATAAGTAAATAGTAATGGACAACTATATTGAGCTAAGTTCAAAAGTAAATGAAGAATGAATTCTCCAGCCTACAAAATTATAAATCTCTAGAAGTCAATGGTCATAAGAATAAGTAAAATTGTTTCTGGTTACCCTGTCCATTTTGCATATCTATCTATCTATCTATCTATCTATCTATCTATCTATCTATCTATCTATCTATCTATCTATCTATCTATCTATCTAAATACAGTATGTTAGTTAAACTTGGTTAGTGGTGAGAAAAAAATTGGTAATATCTAGCAGATATAGTGAAAAATATCACTTGGATTGTCTTTATTTTTTTTTAAGGCAGACCATTTATCAAATAAGACTTCTCCATGCATGTAGCACTTAGCTGAAAATCCAAAACAGGAACTGACTGGCCAGCTAGTTTGAGGAAAAAACAATAGGCAAAATGAAAGGACGTGAACAGGCCAGCAGCTGGAATGGAATGGCGGCTGAGTCTGCCTAAATGGAGTCATTTGGAACTTCATAACCACTAGTCCAAGAGGTGTGTTGAGGACAACAAGATTGGAGTTAAATGAAGAGCTGAGAGAGAGAGAGAGGCAAAAGATCAAACAAAAGGCCATCCCATCCAAGGGCCATGCTGGACTACAACACGCCAAAGGCCAATACTACGTTGCTAGTACTAATACTAAGACAGAAAGCCACCTGATAGTCTATGCGCTCAGCTACTTCTAAAGCCATCGCACAGGAATTAGTAGGGGTCTTTGCGTGTATCGGCATCCCTAAGGAAGCCCTGACGGACCAAGGGATGCCTTTTACCTTGGAGACATTCAAGGAGACTGCCAAGTTACTTAAAATAAAGCATCTAAAGACCGCGGTATATCATCCTCAAACCGACGGTTTGATAGAGATTCAATCTTGACTCTTAAACAAATGCATCATAAGATGGTCAACGAGGATGGAAGGAACTGGGATCAACTTCTCCCCCTCGTCCTTTTTGCCTATCAGGAAGTCCCACAAGCCACCATGGGGTTCTCCCCTTTTGAATTATTTTATGAGTGACAGCCCCGGGGCATATTAGATATCTTAAAAGAAGGATGGGAAGAAGAGGCTCTTCCCTCTACAAATATATTGGAATATATCACACAATTACGCGATAGATTTGGTAAAATTTGGCCACACCTTAAAAGTCACATGGAAGAGGCACAAGCAGCACAGGTCCGATATTACGACCATGGCACGTCTCTCTGGGACTTCCGCCTGGGAGATCGCATCATGGTCCTAGTACCTACCTCATAATCTAAGTTACTTGCCCATTGGCAAGGTCCCTACGAAGTTAAGGAGAGGAGAGGAAAGGACTCGTCGACTATTTGGTGAGTCAACCCAATTGTCGACCGAGGGAGCAGGTTTATCATATAAATATGCTGAAACCGTGGAATCACAGGGATCCCGATCCATCCTCTGGTCAGCCCCGCTCACTCTTTACTCACACGGCTAGCCTTAACTTCGGTGTGGATTTAAGTCCCAGACATCAACGGGATCTGGAAACAGTTATCCTGTCCGTCCCGGAGGTAGTGAGTGAAAACCTCGGAAGGACCTCTCTGATTGAGCACGACATTGTGACAGAGCCCAGGGTTATAGTCCAAGAACATCCATATCGTCTTCCCGAGGCAAAAAGAGCTGAAATGGAGCTTGAGATCAAGCACATGTTGGAACTAGGAGTAATCGAGGAAAGTCATAGTCCCTGGTCCAGTCCCATTGCATTGGTCGCTAAGCCTGATGGGAGTTGGAAGTTTTGCAACAACTTCCGTTGACTTAATCAAGTCTCCCAATTTAATGCTTATCCAATGCCACAAGTGGACGAACTCCTCGAGAGGCTTGGACAACCTCAATATTTGACCACGCTGAACATGACAAAAGGGTACTGGCAGGTTCCTTTAACAGACTCTGAGAAGGTTAAGACCATGTTTAGCACCCCTAATGGACACTGGCAGTATCATGTCCTTCCATTTGGGTTACATGGGGCTCCGACAACCTTCCAGCATCTGGTGGACAAAGTGCTCAGGCCTCAAAACTCATACAGTGCTGCCTACCTGGATGATGTGGTCATCTATTCCAGCACATGGATGGAACACCTACAGCAGATAAAAGCGGTATTGCGGACACTTGATGAGGCCAGGCTTCGGACTAATCCCAAGAAATGTTTCTTTGGATCGAGTGAAGCCAAGTATTTTGGCTACCTGGTGGGTCGGGGTACCGTGAAGCCACAGTGCTCCAAAGTGGATGCCATTTTGAAATGGCCCCGTCCGTGAACCAAGCGGCAGGTCCAAGCCTTTCTTGGGTTAGTGGGGTACTACCGCCGGTATGTGCCCCGGTTCTCGGAGAGAGCGACTGATTTGACAAAGAAGAGGGACCCAAACATTGTGGTATGGACTGTAAAGACAGGTGGTGCATTTAGTGACTTGAAGCAGGCCCTTATGTCCGCACCTATTTTGAAAACACCTAACTTTTCTTTACTTTTCATCCTACAGACGGACGCTTCGGACACAAGTCTGGGGGCTGTGCTGAGCCAAAGTGTCAATGGTGTGGAACACCCCATTATGTTCCTGAGCCAGAATCTGTTGGACTGGGAGACCAGGTATGTGGCGGTGGAGAGGGAGGCTTTGGAGATTAAATGGGCAATTACTCAGCTGAGGTACTACCTGTTGGGCCAGGAATTCACCCTTGTCACGAATCATGCACCTTTATAGTGGATGGCCCTGCACAAGGAGTCGAATCCGCTCATTCATCGTTGGGGCTCTCTTCACGCCAACCCCAATGCTGTTTCTCGAGTTCACGACCTCTAGGTTAAGGTCACCCGACCCGACAGGTCTGGGCATTGTCACACACGTGCGCATTGGAGGCAGCTAAAGGGCTTGAGTAAGGGCAATTCCGAATTAGACTGAGATGTGGCAGAGTGCACTGATTCTTTTTCATCCTTTCCTGCAGACCATTCAAGGGAGATTCCACCTGGCCCTTTTGACGTCACTTCTGGGTCCGAGCCTATGGAAGAAGACCTTAACAGCTCCGGCCCCTGTGATGTCATGTCTGGGCTCGAGCCTATGGTTGAAGACCCTTATGAGCCTGACACCCTTTGACCTCACTTCCTGTCTTCCCCTTTAAAAGCCTCCACCTTTTCCCTATTCCCTCAGTTCTGTTTTGGACTTGGTTTTCTGCACATCAGTGCTGTATAACATTTTTACGAATCTGCAGCCAGGATACCAATTATACAGGTGGCTTCCCCAAACCTTACTATGACTTGTGGTCAAGTTTATGACAGGGGTTAATGACAAAGTAAAAACGTGTTTTCAGAAAGGGTTACAAATTTATTAAAAACCGAACCTGAACTCTTTTATTCATGTAAGTATTCAGACTGTAAGAGCCATTTGCTAGTTATTTAGGTTATATTAAATTGATAGAAGTATTATCTTAGTTATGTTAAAATGTTTTACTATATAATAATGCATTATCTATGGGAGATTCTATTATAACCCCCACAAGCTAAATTGAAACGGAATATTCTAATTTTTTCTTGTCCTTCTAAATATAGGCTAAACTCAGTTTATGATTTAACTTGCAGTAAGTAAGGCATAGTGGGCAAATAGTTTCAAACCGTGCCCTATTGAATGCAATATGCCATATTGAACGCATGGTGCCATACGTATAGAACATACTGAATGTATTACGTAAAGCTCATATAAGTTTGTCATAGAGAAATAACTCAGCCTTTAAGTATATAAAGCAACTGAAGTTTAACAAGAAAAAGCTAAGCTTGGAGAAGTATTATATTCCTTTTTTTGCCCTTCATTCTGCATGTGTAACAACTTTTTTTCTCTATATTTGTGTGAACTATTTTGCTTTGAATTTTCATTAAATATTTTTTAAAATTTATTTTATTGGACTGAGAAATTTGTTTGACTCTTGCTGATCCTGCCTTACTAATTCAGTAGTTCTTCAGTTTTGAGACCCTGGAAAAAACGCAGCTACTTAGACCAATTCAGTAGCTTGTAGAAGCCCCTTTGGTAAGAATTACAGCTTTGAGTCTTCTTGGGTATGTCTCTATAAACTTGGATTTGGGTAGTTTATTCCATTATTCCTTGCAGGTCCTCCTCCCGAGCTCTGTTGGATTGGATGAGAAGTGTCTCTAAATTGCCATTTTCAGGTCTCTCCACTGATGTTTAATGGGATATCAGTCTGGGCTTTGGGCAGGCCACTCAAGGACAGTCAGAGACTTGTCCCAAAGCCATCTAGTGTTGTCTTGGCTTTATGCGTGTGTTATTATCTTACTGAAAAGTAAACTGTCACCCCAGTCTGAGGTTGTGTGCACTACTGGAGAAGGTTTTTCTTCAAGGACCTTTCTGTATTTGTCACTGCCACTGAGAAGCTCTGCTATAGCATGATGCTGTTGGCACCCTGCTTTGCTGTAAAGGATGGTATAAAGAAAATAATAATGACAAACTCTTTTTTCCCAGCCACAGTGCTTAGTGTTCTGTCCAAAGAGTTGAATTTTTGCCTCATCAGACAACAGAATCTGTTTCCTCCTCCTCTCACAGTCCTTTAAATGACATTTGGCAGACTCCAAGCAAGCTGTCATATACATCTGAATGATGGAGTGCCAATGAGATGGTCATCTTTCTGACAGGTTCTCTCATTTCAACAGAGGACGTCTGATGCTCTGTTAGAGGGACCATTGGGTTCTTTGTCACCTATCTGACCAAGGCCCTTCTTGCCCAGTTACTCAGTTTGGCCAACTCTAGGAAAAGTCCTGAGGGTTCTGAACCTCTTCCATTTCATTATTACTAAGGCTATTTAGCTCATGGGAACACATTAGAAATAGTTTATCCCCTTGCTCTGATCTATGCATTGCCAACATTTGATCACAGAGGACTACAGAGAGTTCCTTGGACTTCATATTTTGTTTTTATGCTCTGACATGCAGAGTGGCTTGTGGCACTATATATACACAGGTGTGTGGTTTTCTAAAAGATCTCCAATGAATTCAGTTTAGCACACATGGGTTCCCTTCAAGTTCTAGACACATGTCAAAGAAACTTAAAGCAAACGGGATGCACATGAGCATAATTTGGAGAGTCTGAATGCTTAATTGAATGTGAAATTTCAGTTTTGGAATTTTTAATAATTTGCAAAGCTTTCTAAAAGCATGTTTTCACTTTGTCATTATGAGTTATGAAGTGTAGATTATTGGACATACATAAAAAATGTAACCATTTAAAAATAAATCTGCCACACAAAAAAGTGTGCAGGAAATGAAGGAGACTGAATACTTCCTAAATCCACTGTATGTAAATGTTATAGATTTTAGTCATTTGCTTTTAATGTTCTGCAGAAGAGGATTTGTCCACATGCTCTGAGCTTTTACTCAGAGAAAATCTCTGTCCAAAATCCAAAAACAAATTGAAATGAACAATCACAGGAAAATAAATAAGGTTTCTTACTTGTTTTACTTCCGGTTAAACTAGCTTACAATACTGCAGATGAAAGGAGTGAAAACATATCTGTTAACATGCAATATGTATTGATTAATCAAAATAGGCTACAACATTTGCCCTAGCATATTCCACTGAGATGAAGCCGCGAAATTGATTTCCCCTTTGGTGCACATACAAGTGTTTATTAGAAATACACAAGAACATTTCTCAAGAGAATTTCACTGAAGAGCCTTATACTAATTCTTTTTTATTAAGAAATCTATAGACTTTTTTTTTTTTTTTTTGGTGAATCATGGTCACAAGCATTTCAAGAGGTAGAACACTACCAGCTGTAGGTGGCCTCCTAGCTGTAAGCAATCCAGGATGAGCCATGAAATCTAACAGACCTGCACAGACGACTTCAGGAAGTACAGCTATGGCTGAAGGCGCTTCTCAAGTAAGCAGCCTAAAATACAAATGTCAGGACTGACTACTGGAACAAAAGCAGTCATGCGTGACTCGCTGAATGCACAAGTACCAATAAATAATAGATGGGCCTCCTTTTTTCACTCTTGTCCTTGTAAAAAGTAGTGTATTTGATTCATTTTTTTTTAATTTCCACTATTATTCCATATGGTGTAAAATCCACCTCCTTTATTCAGTAAATAGAGGGTAGATGTATTGTCAAGACTGAGGAAGCAGTGAGCTGCTGAGGTTATAAATACAGACTTGAACTGCCTTATCAATGAATTTATTTTCATAACAATACAGAGTCCTTCAAACAAAAATTAAATGCTAATATAAGATGTACTGACCGTTCAAGAAAAAAAAAAGTCATAGGGAACCGTGGGTCTCTTGGTGGCTGATCTCAAGTGTCACAATTTGTACCAAGCATGAAAATCAAGTCTTTCATATGCAGAGCTTATGCTCTGTCAATACACGGCCATTGTGAATCTCCTCCTCCAGTAACATTTGCCCAAATGATTGGTTCTTCCTTCTTCTGCACAGCCAATGAGCGGCCTCCATACAATTAAACCCTTTGTCCCACCAATAGAACCTTATCAACTAAAGCACTGTCATCAGTGGAAGACTATCCTGAAATTTTTTTTTTTTTTTTAATATTTTTATTTTATTAATTTTCATTGTAATCATTCCATACAAACAGATCAATTTATAACCCAACAAATTTGAAGACTAATCAAATTTTTTAATGAAGTATTTAATTCATATTATAAATGTTACAGCATAGTGCCTTTCATACCATACACTATCAAATGGCACCTTATTCAACAATGTGTCAAACAGCTGAAAAATATATGAGCGAAATTAAAAAAATAAAAGTGTAATAAAAATCAAAATGCAGTCTAGACCCTAGAAAGAACTTGAAATAGACATGAGCTCACCCATCCAGTTATTCACCTTTTACATCCACTTATATAATTGTGGATCACTGGAATCCAGTGCCAGTAGCCACAAGCTGGGAACCAAATCACTCACATACACACCAAAACACACCAACCTGGAGTGACCATCTACCACAACACATCATTTGGTTCAATAGGAGCTGCAGCAGAACTCCATTTGTAGAATTAGTCCTTGCAGGAATAAAAAGACTCAAGCTTTTAATTTGAGTTAGACTCATTGATGGTCCTATCTTTAAACCTCCATAGTGTGAGAGCCACAAAACAAAGACGTTAAAGAAGAGTGTTGTAAAGAAACACCTGGAAAGAGTGGAGACTTACATCAGATGTCATCATTGTTTGTCTCACTAATTGGTCTGTGGCAGTCAGCACAGAAAAGACTTCAAGGGCAGAGATTCTAAAATGTTTTAATCTAAGAACCATACTGGGACCCAAGAAAAAGATTATTTCAACTATGACAGCACATAGAAAATCGGGAGTGTGCTCCCCTTGACTTTCTCTTATGCTGAGATAGAGGAAAAAGTCATCAGAACCACTTCCAGTTGCGCAATATCTCTCAAATATCACATCTCTTTGTTTCTCATTAAAACTAATTGATAATATCAATACACAATAATTTATATCTATTTATAACCAAACTTTATATTAAAATGATATTTTCTCACTTAGGGAGGTTGAAAATGGTGGTGGAATTTTTTCATGATTAAATTTGCATTACCTAGATTACGTTCAAAGTAAAAAGAGTTATAGTCACCTAAAAACATAGAAAAAGTGTTATATAATAAGTATACTGTATAATATTTGCTGCACTAAATTGTTATAGGTAAAACTGCATTTAGCTAAATTTAATTATGATAATGATGGCAGAAATAAAAAAATATATATAAAATTAAATGTATTACCAGGAACACAACAGGGACCTAGCAGCTTATTGTTCCCATTACATTTTTATATTTACATGGCATGTTCAATATCTACACGTTATTGGTAAACTGATGATGTAAAAATTAAACTGAATAATAGTTGTTGAGGGGCGGCATGGTGGCGCAGTGGTAGTGCTGCTGCCTTGCAGTTAGGAGACCCGGGTTCGCTTCCCAGGTCCTCCCTGCGTGGAGTTTGCATGTTCTCCCCGTTTCTGCGTGGGTTTCCTCCGGGCGCTCCGGTTTCCTCCCACAGTCCAAAGACATGCAGGTTAGGTGGATTGGAGATTCTAAATTGGCCCTAGTGTGTGCTTGGTGTGTGGGTGTGTTTGTGTGTGTCCTGCGGTGGGTTGGCACCCTGCCCAGGATTGGTTCCTGCCCTGTGTTGGCTGGGATTGGCTCCAGCAGACCCCCGTGACCCTGTGTTCGGATTCAGCGGGTTGGAAAATGGATGGATGGATAGTTGTTGAAAGAATATGCATTATATTGAATACAGTTTTTAATGTCGTGTACCCATGAAACAAAAAATTCGGATGGTTGTTTAAATATAATACTACTTCTGGATGAGTAATTTTTCTCAAATTTCATATCTGTTTGCTTTTTATCATTATAAATATTTGTATAAAATTTGAATTGTATGTAATTATAACGATAGTTTACTTGAAAATTCATAAAAGAATTCAGATAAAGTACCACTTCTGGTTGCATGATTTTTCTCAAATTTACTTGTTTTTCATCATTTCTAATATCTACACAAAAGTTGAATCATATATCTTTATTTATAGCCACAGTTTTCTTGAAAAAATCTGAAATGTCACTGGAAGTGGGCCAAAAATTGATAGGATTCCTTATTTTTGATATAAAGCAGGTGTACAAATACTCATTGATTGAGGTTGAGTTATCGTGTTTACACAGATACAGACAGACAGACATAATTTCAAAACTGACTCAGGAAGGTCTAAAACGTCAAGATTCATCAAAATCTCAAGGTCGAATTTTTTCATGATTCTTATACTTTCACTGTACTGTGTATTATTATTATTATTATACGAGAAAATAACAAGTGTCAAGGGCATGTAAAAAAAAAATAAATAAACGTTTTTGTTTCTATTCAAACATACTTATCACATGAACATTACTTAAGAGAAACATGAAAATATTCTATATAAATAATATGCTAAGGATTTTTTTTCTGTATATCACACAAAATCTCATGAACCACTTTGCTTTGAGTAATGACCTTGGTCTTAATCAGGAACTTGTGCCATGATAGGCATAACACATCCCATGAATTGGACATTCTGGTCACCTCAGCCTTGTAATTAGGCATCAGGTCCTTTTCGTGGCAAATGGTGGCACAACCACGCATCATGGCTGACATGAAACAGGCCAATCAACTACACAACCTTATTCCACGAAAAACAACACAGTCTGCAACCTTAGATCAGTTCCAAACTAAAAGTAGGAGCCATTTAATGCATGACGAACAGGAAATGAAAAGACGGCAGGACACTGCCACACATACCAAAGCAAGACGTCGGCCTGAATATACTGTAGAACCGTTCAGCCATTTTACAGACTGCAGTACAAGAAGAACAGCAGTGCCCACTGTCCAGCATTTAGTTTGACATACAGAGTGTCAAGCACTGATAAAGAACAACATACAACACATTGCAACTTCCTCAGGATGTGGAAAAAGAAGCTCTTTACAACACCTACATATCATCAACGCGTTTAATACAGGATACAGAATGCAAGAGCGAGAACATACAAAGAAATGCAGTACTTTGCACATTTGATAAGCATGACCCAGTAAAGCTCGATCAGCAATGTGCTCACTGTGGAACATTATAGATTCATGGTGAAAAGAAAATTGACACTTGCTCTGTATAAATCACCTGAACTACTACAAGACATTATGTCTTCACCATGAACCTTTTAAAAACACATACACAGAAGGAAAAAGAGCCACATGAATCATATTATTTTGAGGACCACCTGTTTCCTAGTTCTTAATAAAGTAATAATTATCATTTAAAACAGGTAATAGATTTCTAAAGTATATCACTGACAGTATAAATGCTTAGTGCGAACCTTAGTAAATCTGAGAGAAATACATTCTTTTTAATGGGTGTGGGATGAGGGTATGATGATTTCTGAAAGGAGACTGTGAACAGCCACTTAACGTAGTCACTTGATTCATTACTCCGGAGGGTGGCAACATGTTGTGTGTTACTCCTCTCAGATGTCCTATTTGTATTGAGTTAAATGAGAAATAACATAGACGAAAATAAATTCATCAATGCAATTTCTTTACTTTGTCTTAAATAACATTATTTTTTAAATAATGTTTTTCAGATGAAATCCTCTGTTAGCAATAAAGGCTTCTAAACGAGTTTGCTTGTTGTTCAACAATCTGTTTTCATTCAACAGTTCAATAATCTATATGCTACATCGATCCCTCTCCCACTTGGACAGAGGCAGTGGTGCTGTAAGAATTATGTTTCTAGACTTCTCTAGCGCCTTCAACACCATCCAACCTCTGCTCCTTAGGGACAAGCTGACAGAGATGGGAGTAGAGTCATACCTGGTGGCATGGATCGTGGACTATCTTACAAACAGACCTCAGTATGTGCGTCTCGGGAATTGCAGATCTGACATTGTGGTCAGCAACACAGGAGCGCCGCAGGGGACTGTACTTTCTCCGGTCCTATTCAGCCTATATACATCGGATTTCCAATATAACTCAGAGTCCTGCCACGTGCAAAAGTTTGCTGACGACACTGCTATCGTGGGCTGCATCAGGAGTGGGCAGGAGGAGGAGTATAGAAACCTCATCAAGGACTTTGTTAAATGGTGCGACTTAAACCACCTACAACTGAACACCAGCAAAACCAAGGAACTAGTGGTGGATTTTAGGAGACCCAGGCCCCTCATGGACCCCGTGATCATCAGAGGTGACTGTGTGCAGAGGGTGCAGACCTATAAATACCTAGGAGTGCAGCTGGACGACAAATTAGACTGGACTGCCAATACTGATTCTCTGTGCAAGAAAGGACAGAGCCGCCTGTACTTCCTTAGAAGACTGGCATCCTTCAACATCTGCAGTAAGATGCTGCAGATGTTCTATCAGATGGTTGTGGCGAGTGCCCTCTTCTACGCAGTGGTGTGCTGGGGAGGCAGCATTAAGAAGAAGGATGCCTCACGCCTGGACAAACTGGTGAGAAAGGCAGGCTCTATTGTTGGCATAGAGCTGGACGGTCTGACATCCGTAGCAGAGCAACGGGCACTCAGCAGGCTCCTATCAATTATGGAGAATCCACTACATCCATTAAACAGTGTCATCTCCAGACAGAGGAGCAGTTTCAGTGACAGACTGCTGTCACTGTCCTGCTCCACTGACAGACTGAGAAGATCATTCCTCCCCCAAACTATGCGACTCTTCAATTCCACCAGAGGGGGTAAACGTTGATTATTCAAGTTATTGTCTGTTTTTTTTATCTGCATTTTTTTTTTTATTACTCTTTAATTTAATATTTTTGCTGCTGGAATATGTGAATTTCCCCCTGGGATTAATAAAGTATCTATCTATCTATCTATCTATCTATCTATCTATCTATCTATCTATCTATCTATCTATCTATCTATCTATCTATCTATCTATCTATCTATAAACTGAGCTCAAAAGCTGAATTGTGCAGGTAAATCATTTGATAAAATTTTATGTAGAATTTGTATACAGGTGACAAGATACATCTTGATAAAGAATTTGTCAAAAAAACAAAAGTCAAATGTTTCATGCTACCAACTGATGTTGTGCTGAATGTCGAGGACACTGCTTTACAATACGGTGGGGTCCTGAAGTGCAGGGCGCAAAAACACAAATAAATCACGCAAAAACAAATCAGGAAACACAAAAGCAAATTAAATATGCAAAAGCAAATCTCAAAACACAAAAACAAATTGAATATGCAAAAACAAATCAGGAAACCCAAAAACAAATTAAATATGCAAAAACAAACCAGGAAACCCAAAACCAAATCTCAAAAAACAAAAACAAATTGACGCTGCAAAAATAAATCAGAAAAACGCAAAAACAAGTTGAATATGCAAAATAAACCATAAAAACAAATTAGAAAACAAAAAATAAAAAAGCTAAAACACAAAAACAAATAAGGTATGCAAAAATAAATCAGAAAACATAGAAACAAATTGAATACGCAAAACAAAGCAGAAAACACAAAAACAAATTAAATATGCAAAAAATAAATCAGGATACCGAAACGCAAATTAAACATGTAAAACTAAAATAAAAAAAAAACACAAATCATTAAATACTGAAAAAAAAAAAAATGGAAAAGCAAAACCAATTTTTTACAGCATAATGAAGTATGTTTTTGCTGCCGAGTCTCTCTAACTGCTATTTATCTCTACTAAACTCGAGATTATGCATGGACTTTGCAAAACAATGCATTGTTTAAACTTTGGACAAAAAATATATATTAATACTGGTTATGTGTAATTAATACAGGTACAGTGGAACCTCGGTTCACGAACGCCTCGGTACACGTACACGTACTCGGTTTACGACCAAAAAGTTCGCCAAACTTTTGCCTCGGTTCACGACCACACACTCGGTATACGAACAAGCCAGTTTCCGTTTCGGTTTGTGCGCGCTGATGATTTCCGCACGTGTTGCATTGTTCTCAGTTAGACGTGAACTGCTGAACTGCTGCAATGTAAGAGAGAGAGAGAGCAGGCAGGCTCGTGTGCTGATGAGAGAGAGAGAGAGAGAGAGAGCAGGCAGGCTCGTGTGCTGATGAGAGAGAGAGAGAGAGCAGGCAGGCACGCGTGCTGGAGAGAGAGAGAGAGAGAGAGAGCAGGCAGGCTCGTGTGCTGATGAGAGAGAGAGAGAGAGAGAGAGCAGGCAGGCTCGTGTGCTGATGAGAGAGAGAGAGAGAGAGAGAGAGAGAGAGAGAGAGAGAGAGAGCAGGCAGGCACGCGTGCTGGAGAGAGAGAGAGAGAGAGAGAGCAGGCAGGCTCGTGTGCTGATGAGAGAGAGAGAGAGAGAGAGCAGGCAGGCTCGTGTGCTGATGAGAGAGAGAGAGAGAGAGAGAGAGAGAGAGAGAGAGCAGGCAGGCACGTGTGCTGGAGAGAGAGAGAGCACGTGCAGCTGAGAGCGAGCCTGTACGTGCAGCTGAGCAGGGAGCCTGGGTGTTTGTCAGTGTTATTCAATGTTTTTACATTAGTTTACTATTACACTGTGCATTCTATGGTGTAATTAACTATATTTGTGCTTAAAAATATTTTTAAAAATATATTTACATACAGTTTGTACGGTCTGGAGCGGATTAATTGTATTTACATACAATCCTATGGGGGAAATTGCTTCAGTTCACGACCAATTCAGTTTACGACCAGAGGTTTGGAACGAATTATAATCGTGAACCGAGGTTCCACTGTATGTGTATTTTTTTTGTTTGAGCAAAAACATAAAGCGATAAAAATGATTACCTTTAAAACAACAAAACACACAAAATTTATATTTAAAACTCTAAAATATATAATACAAAATTGAATGTGAAATGTATCCCCCTCCTGCACACTTCTCTAAATCTCTTGGCTGTTTCTGCAAGTGTTCTGCAAGAGAAAAGGCCTTTAAACATAAGCATGCACACTGAGAAGTGAAGTGATTTTTTTAACACACATTGCTTACTGAGCACATCCTTTAAGTTTGTTTCGATACAATGTGATGTGCATGGGCACCGACCTGTCATAAATATTGGTAGGAAGAGGGTTTAAAAAGTAAAGATTACAACATAGATAAAAATCCAGCAACAACAACAATAATAATAATAATTCCCAAACTGGCATATAGGAGACACAGACATGGCAAAGTAAAATGAAATAATCAACACAGCAACACAACTTCAAATATAAGAATCTTTCAAATGGGTTTACATTAAAACTTGCATTAAAACTCAATGAATCCCATCCTCAGTTGTATCATCTGTGACTTGAAGATTATAATGTTCACATTCATTATAGTTGCATTTTTACTATCACAACATTTTATCTAGCACCACTTGAGGTTCTCACAATTTTTAAAAGGCAGTATATAAAGAAGACACTGGGTGCATCTCAGGGTTCACATTTAAATTTTTATTGTATCATTTCATAATGCTAAAAGCAAAAGTTACATGATAATGTTGCCCTCACAGTATGCCTAACAAGATTTTATGAGGGGGGCTTTAACTTGGCTAAATGACCCCCCTGGAGCTGGGCATGTAAATAGCCTATTCTCCCATTAAGCACTTCATAGCCTAGTGTCTTCTTATATACTCCAAATCTGAGCTACATCCATCCATCCATCCATTATCCAACCCGCTATATCCTAACTACAGGGTCATGGGGGTCTGCTGTAGCCAATCCCAGCCAACACAGGGCACAAGGCAGGAAACAAACCCCGGGCAGAACGCCAGCCCACCGCAGCTGAGCTACACTATTTTATAAAAAGACCTTAATTTCCCTGATCCACCGTTGTCCCCTGACAAGTCCTGCTACAAAGGTCTGGGGCCGCTAGACAGCCGTACGACCTGGACGTGTGCTTTGAATGTGGACAATGGGCAAATGAATATATAAAGAGGAGAGTGTTGTGACTCGGGTTAGTTTCCACCAGGACATTAAAAGGTAGGTGCCAAGGATACCCAGATATCTAAAAAGTAAGAGAATAACACCATGAGGATTCTAAGGATGCTAGAACACCCCCTGACTGATAGGAGGCAGCACATAGCCCTAAATCAAGAGTAGCGTCCTTTAAAAGGTGGGGACTATTTTACCTCTTCAGAACTGGAAGCCAAGTGTTCAGAATTGCAGGCGTACCAGAAGACCCTGGAAGAAAGGGATACCCTAGACCCCTTAAATGATGCCTAGATTTTGATGGAAATGACCATACGAAGAGGAGTAAAACCAGCTCCTGGCTATTGTCCAATTGAATCAGGAGACTGAAGGAATGTTTGGAATTAAAGTCAAACATCAGGAGAAAGAAAGAATGGACTTGAGAAAGGGAGAGCTTATGTTTGCTATTATGGAGGTCAAGAGGACCAGCAACCCCACTGAGTAGTCAAAGCTTTGAGACCTATTGAGGCAGGCCTTGAGAATCAGTAGGTTCCTCCCTTTATTCACCCCTCTCATTTGGATATTTTATCACGAGGGTCCCCCAGTATTACAGTAATAGACAAGGGCCTCCATATTTTTTCCATGTCCCGCTAGTCTAGTCATTGCCACAGCTTAAGCTTGAGTCAGTCCCAGCAGCACGGTGTATACCGCGACATTTCTCCTCAAATGGGATGCTAGTCCACTGCAAGACACACAGACACACTGTACTAGCCTGCTAATACCACTCAACCAGTCTCTAAAACAAAGGCAGCAAACTCCCTGGAAGAGAAGCATTCAGCTGTGTTTCAAATGTTATTTTTTATCCTTTTCCAAATCCTAATTTCTTTGAGACTTGTGCAAATGAAACTAGGAAAAAAATACAATTCTTCAGATACCGCAAAGAAGGACTACATTATTGATCTTATAAGATTGATCAGACTAGAAATGATACAGCAACCTACGTGATTTATTCAAGACCTAATATATTGTGACATTCTCTTCTCCCGGGAGTTTATACACAGAGACATCAAATATTTGCATCATTTTAAACATCTCAACACTTCTCCAAAATGCAGACTCAACTGATCAGCAGGAATGTATAAGCAAGCCATATTAATAAAACAAAATCTGTAAAAGAAGCACACCTTTATTGTTTCTTATGATTTCTCTATTGCTCGCTCGCTCGCTCTCAATTTTAGTCCCCTCAGATATCTGCTAATGCTAGTAGAGAATTTCAGCCATAGTTTCTTGTCTGTTTACAGCTTGAGCTGCTCATCATGGTCACCTTGGACCCTCTTCAGCACAAAAGCCAGGCTCACACGGATATACACTACACAGACAAAATGCTTGATTTGACTTGTTCTGCTCAGAAACACTTCTGTTTAGAGTGGTGCAGTGGTGAGCACTGCTGCTTCATGGATCCAACATCCTGGGTTCAACTCCCACACCAGTTGCTATCATGTGCCCCCATGCTTGTGTGGGTCATAACCCAGTAATTGTTCTTGTATCTTTAAAATGTACTGTATGTGTTATAGCTGTTCATGTTTTGGTATTTTCAAATGGTTATTTTAACCATTTTCCTAAATGTCATTTCCTATCATAGGTTCTTTGAGTCACCAAATCTGATTTTTGCATTTATTTCCTTCTTAGAAATTGCCTCTCTGCAGAGCATCTACAACTGCAGAGTCCACAGGGACCCCATCCACCCCCATCAAGAACTGTTCACACTTCTACCCTCAGGCAGGAGGTATAGAAGTATGAAATGCAGGACTTCCAGGCTAAAGAACTCTTTCTTTCCCAAGGCCATTAGCCTCCTAAATAACTGACTGGAATTTATAACCTTGGTCCACCTCATTCTATCTACCTCACACAACTGTAACTGTATTTGACTTGTCCATCACACACCTAATGCACATTACACTTTATAGTTCTATTCTGTTTTTATACTTTATGCTGCCTCTTTTACTTATTATCTATTTTTATCTTTATACGTTGGTTTTGTCATTTGGTGTGGACAGCAGAGAAAGAATTGTACCGGAAAACATGTTTCCTTACTGTGCACATGACAATAAACTTTGAACTTGAACCATTTTGTTTTTGCTGAAGCTCCATCATTTTGGGTCACCATCATCACGATGCAACATTATTTGTTATGAAATATGTCACACGCCTGACATCAACAGTTCAACGCTATGAAAATCGTCATGTCAGGTTCAGCATCATCCGGGTTTGAGGATATTCCATGAAAAACCTTTGTGTGTGATTGTGTTAGTTAACCTCCTTAGCGTTACATTTTTTCTCAACAGAACATGTAAAAAGCATTACTCTTTTGGCTTGAAAATGATACTTTTAATAAATCTCATCTTCCTGTAAATCTGTAAAACACTTGAAGTACAAAATCAGAAGTGTAGAAGGTTTCATAATACTACTACTAATAATAATAATATGAACAGCACACTGCACATATGCGAGTGACGCAAGCATCATTTTTAGATTCATCAGAATCACTTTTGGTTTCACTGTCCATTTCAATTTCACTGCCTGAAGACAGATTAACTTCGTCATCACTGATGAGAGGTGTTTCTTATGAGATGCCATTATGAGCATAGAAGAAGACCTTTGTCTGGGTAACACTTGGGCCAGCACTTATGTAAGACCAATATCATTAAGGGTCGACAACAGTTTGTGCACTGCTCCATTTTCCATATTTGTCTGGTTTATTTACCAAACATAACTCTATTCACGAAAATCTTTGAGAATACGGAAAATTATTGGTTACTATACATGGTATGAAAAGGAGAAGGAGTGTACAAAAGAAGGCACACTTTGATGAGGGCATACAGTTCAATTTTATGACAGTGGATGTGTCAGGTGAGTTTTATTTAATGTGACGTATTTATTCTCTGGTAGCCACCATTTGAACATAACTTCAAATCATGTCTACTGTCTTAACTCTTATAAGTATTTGTTACTAATGTTTGTTTTGGAAAGTCTGGTTAACAATGGACTACATATGTGAATGTGAATTGCATCGTGTCTGGTTTGATTGGTTTTAGAGGGCACTGCTATTTATTCATCTGTATGTATTTTGATCAGCCGGATCACAAATTGATTTACAAATTTACACCCCAACTGCTCCCCAAACTGCTCTCCAGTCACAAGCAAGAGAGACTGAATCAGGTGCTAGGTTTGCTCTGACTGACTAGCATTTGTGTGAGATGTTTATATGAACTGTGCTACATTTCTTAGCTTTTATTTTTAATGTGCCTTTCTAACCCTTAACTCATTATATAGTAAACTAGCAGTCCCCCGCGGCTCAACACGCGTAATAGTGAAACAGGACAGTGAGGTGGGCCCTGTCCGGGCTCCCTTCTCCTGACGTCATGCTTCCCCCTCCCCACGGCCCGCAGCCTCTGTGTTGGATTAACACAAATGTATTGCTTCTGCAAGCGAACTATGATTTTTAGCACGATGAGAGAAGTCGCAAAATCAACCGGAATGTTGAAGCAAATTATAGAAAAAAACTCTAAATCTGTTAAGTAGTTGTCTTATGAAAAGCAGACAGACAGATGTTGGATTTTATATATATATATATATAGAGAGAGAGAGAGAGATGAGATTCCCTACTTAACAACAGCAAACATGGAGTGAGACTACAACAGCGTGCACAATTTTACCCCTAATGCATATCATTTCATGTAGTGAGATCAGTCCCATGTCAGATTACATTATTATCTCACGTTAACTTCTTCAGGGTTCACTTGGTACCACACCAAGACTCTCATTTTGAAAGAGTCTCTGTATAGTTGTTGTGGTCTTCACCATAATGTTATTCACATGTTCATATCTACCTAAATGTTCCGGACTTTCAGGTAAATCAAACAAGAGATTGAAAAAAACGCACCAAACAAACTAGGTGTGAAAATGTTGTCAAGCATGTGCACTTGGGAACCACCTTCCAGTCTCTGGCAAGGTAAGCAGTTCCATCCTGGGATGCGATGGTGCCCTAATTCTAACAGTATCCTCTCTTTTTCCAGTAGCATCAAGCTGCTGCTGAAGGAAGACATGTAGCTCTGCCGTGCACCCCTCTGCCTCTTCTGGTGGTGCTGCTATAAAGATGAGGCAGCCAGGGAGCCTAGCGTCAGATGTTGACTAATGAAAGATGAGGGCAGAGCATTCAACTCTCAAGTCAAAAGAACCCACAAAGAAAATGAGGTTAACGAGACCGGCGCCCTAACTTTAAGCTTGCTTATGACAGTCCATTCCTGGCTGCATTACAACACCTTTAGACTATGGATAGGGTTGACTTTTAGTGGTCACTGCCACTTACTTTATTATGCCTTTGGAAAGGCAAACATTTATTCACCCTTCCTCCGAATAACGGACAACTGATTTATGAAAATTTGCATATCTGAAGAATGTCTTTTAATGCTCTTTTTCATAGTGTTGTATGATAAATGAAGTTTCAGTGGCATTAACATCTGCTCTTATTTTTACTTTTTGTATTAAGTTTAACGTGCCTAGGAGGAGGAGGAATTCCCTCTCCTATCAATATTATAAAGTGTTCTGATAAATTTCATTCTTAGTGTTTTTCTTGGACAAATTGAAACCTGTAAGAACAGGAGGAAATATCAAAATGGAGAGAAGCAACTGAAGGGTGAAGACCTCTGGTGTTCAGCACAATGTCAGTCTGCAGCATTAAACATGTCAAACTGGACTGTTCGCCAAATTCTTCATCAGGAGTTATCCTGTCACCATTATAAAATACAAGTAGCACATCATTTTTTTAGGAATAATTTAGCTACGCAATTCTGCTAAATGAAAACTGATATGACAAAAACTTTGTGAGGTAATCTAGAAGAATGTATTGTTAGAAATAATGTTCAGACAAAGTAAATAAACTGCACTGATTAATTATTTTTTGAGTACTTTATTACTTATCCAGCACCATGAATCAAGTGACCAAATTAAGTAGACATTCCTACCCTTCCTTTTAAAACTCATCATACCCCTGTGCCGCATCCATTGTAAACAATTTATTTCTCCCAGGTTTACTAAACTTTACACTAATCATTTACAGTGGCAAAGATGTTCCTCAGGAATTTATGCTATTTTGAATGATAATTATTGCTTTATTAACAATATATTTGCTTTCCACTTTTCTCTTTTAGAAAAAATTATATGAGAAAAATGCTTGAATAGAAACAAAAACATTTCCTGTTTTTTAATTTATGGCCAATGTTACGTGTCTCTGTTATGGCTCTGCTGTCATTATGGCAATAATTGTCTTCTTGAGTACTAGTAGGGTAAAGATATTCTTGTTTGGGTCTTCAGATTAAAAAGGTTAAGAATCCCTGGATTATTGCTAAATTGGCAGCTCTTAAATTGGCCTGGTGTGCCCGTGATGGATTGGCATCCCATATGTTGGTTACTGACTTGTATCTGAAGATACCAGGATTGGCACTGGCTCTCCATAACGTGGATTCGGAATAATAAGCAGATGTTTGTTAAACATTAACGCAGATCATTTAAAAAATGAACACTACCATCATCTTCATCAATGAAGCATCTCATATCCTATTATAAAACTTGAGTTCCTTTTTCTCAGCTTTACCAGCATATTGTATCAGTTGATGAGCAAATCTCTTTAAGGAAAAGGAAAAAATAATTAAATTTTCGACTGAAGTCTGCTGTGAAATTATTTCATTCTGAAAGTCAGCATCTCAAGATACTGTAACATGCTTGAAATGCTAATTAAAATAAGACATGCTTCACGACCCAACTAATTCAATCCCCAATCTCCAATGCTTTGTATAATGTAAATTTTCATGTCGCTTCCGTGTATTAACTCAAATTTGTACTCACGCAATCTGAGCAAGTGACTGGCTTAGGTCCTCGAATACCAAACTGTGAGTCTTTGGGGTCCTTCTTATTTTACGTACTGACCTCTCATCTGATTAAGGCTCAGCATTCAATGGAAAGGTTCACTTACTGACATTTCAAAAATATCAGTGCAGTTGATGCTTTGGAGACTTTTCAAGCTCATTTATGCTGTTGGGAGACAAAAAGAGAATGCTGGCAAACATATATTGGTGAAAATGGAAATTGTAACACGAAGAAATCTTACTGCCAAATGTGACTGCACCAATGACATTGTTATACTAAAAATGGTTACTTACACTAAGCTCTGAAAGAGTTTTCCAAAGTCAGTAAGTAGCATGTCCAGCATTAGGTGAATGGCAGTCTTGAAAGTGACATGACATTGAGTCTTGGACACTTTCAATGCCTTTTCAGGGTTTCTTTTCAGATAAACCATACTTATGGGCTGCCAAAGGACAGAAATCAGGTGTCTCATAAGTACTGATGGTTGGTGGGGTTGAGGTGATGTGTCAATGACCTTATCTCATTATCATACTGGAAAACTCCATTTCTGACTGCATCCATGGAAGTCATGACAACTTGTTTCATCACGTCATTCATAAACTCCTGAATATATGTAGAGATTCGTGTTAATGAAGAGTTTGCTGTGACTTTATCTTGTTTAATTTGACATATCCTAATCCACTCACTAAAACACAGAGGGAAATGAACATCATATTTCAGATTTCTTTACAACTGGGAAAAAAATGTATTAATGTTCTCCTTAAGTAAACATCCTGGGACTCTGTTAACCTTTTAGATGCTTCAATATCTTTGAGTGACAACTACATATTGGGCAATCCAATTTCAGATGGGTTGGAAATGGCGTTATAATAAAATCTGATATAAACTATGGTGTTACATATTGAATGACGACTTGTTCTGTATCATAATAAAACTAATAAAGACAGAAAAATGTCATGAATGTAAAAACCGTACACTGGTCCAAGCATAACACTCTGAACCTGTCTAAAGAGCATGTTCATGGTTAAACGGTTTGAATCAGTTTTTATTTTAAATCCCTGAATATCTTACAATTATGTCTTTACTTTCAGCTTTGTAACATACTGTAAGACACAAGCGATGCTCTTAACATGTCAGTGAACAGAGTGACTTACTGAACTCCATTGTCTGGGATACGGACCTGTGACTATTGTAGGACAAAGTGGGCATTGCCCATTCTGCTAGGCCTTAGGGACGCACAAAGCCTGTGAAGACAGCAGACTACCAGCTGCACAAAACCCACAATTTAGATTGCCAAGCTACATTCCAGAAAGTGGCTGAACTGTTCATACTAGGATCTGTCTGTACTTCATTTGATAACAAAGATATAAACTAGAGGTGACCTGACATCTTTGCCGAGGCTCTCATTCCTGCAGAAAAACACAAAAAGTGACTCCTGGCAGGACAAAGACCTACAATATAATTCAAGGGGTGACAACTAAGACGGAAAGAATAACCTGCCTATTAGATGACAACTGTAAGTTACAAAACCTAGTCAGGAGAAGGTTCAACCTTCCTTTAAAACCACATGAACCCTATCGCTCAAAGGGAGAAAAAAGCAAATGGCAAGTTAAGAGAAGTTCAGGAATTTTCTTGGGACACACTCACTGAAATCCCAGAGGGATTCTGAGAGAACTCTTGGATTTTTTCCATGGGCGATCTTTGAGCACATACTTCAAAATGACATTTTAAACTCCTTCTCTCAGAATCTAACAAGCTGTGAGCCACTCTCTTTCTGGAGATCTGTAGAGGTGACCCATTCTTCCCTTTTGTGGACATGAAATCTTAGATGCAGTGTGCCAAGCTAAGCACTGAGCCCTGTCTGCTGAGAAACAGCCATTACGTCAAGAAGGAAACTTCATCATCTAAAGTCATGAGCCAGATAAATGCCTATCAGACAGCCTTGGTGTCACAATCTCTCCTAATCCACTAACAGCTATGTTTGGTGGACTCCCAGATGGACTTAAAGCGGAGAAGGACAAACAAACTGTAATTGCCTTTACTAAACTATTGCCACATAGACTTATCTTGATCAACTGGAAAAAGTCTAACCCATCTCCGATAAATCAGTAGGTAACTGATGTTATATACTATTTAAAATTAGAAAAAATCTAATTCTCTCTTATAGGATCTGTTCCAAACTTTTTAAAAAAAATTGGCAGGATCTAATCAATAATATTTTAGAATAAGCACTTATATTGAGGAGAAAGACTCCTTTCTTTCTTTACTACTCTTAATTGTGTTACTCTGGCTGTTAGCCTTCCTCTCTTTCTCATGGGTGGGGGTTGAATTGAATTTAGTTTTGTTAAGTTTTGGCTTGATTGTATGAAATGTTATATGCTTTTAATAAATTCAGTAAAAGAGTCATGAGCCAGAAAGACTGATGATTTTCTCCACAAACTTGCAGCAGAAGGCGAGCGTGGAAGGCAAAGTATACCTTGGACAAGGGATCATGAAGCAAAGAGAAATACTTGAAGAATCCTCTACTTGTACCTGAATCAACAACAAAGCAACAACTCCACACATCAGATATCATCCATATATACTTGGTTTCATAAAACTAATTATCTGTGCCAAGATAAATTAGAACTTTATATATATAGATATGGGCTGGCTCTTAATCGACCAAGTCACCCGACCATGGGGTACGCACGACAGAGCCCCGCCCGCCAACTTTAACCATCCTCCTGCGTCCACCCTCGCTCTCGAGGCATGAGCAGGCAGTGCGCATGGGGTACGCAAGATAGAGCTCCGCCCGCCAACTCTAACCCTCCTCCCGTATCATGGGATATGCAAGACAGAGCCCCGCCCACCAACTGTAACCCTCCTCCCACATCCACTGTCGCTCTCGAGGCATGCCCACTGCCTGCTCATGTGCCCGCCCCCAACTCCTCACCAAACACATCCTGAGTCGCTTTGGTCTGTACTACAGTCCACATGCACCTCTGAGCCACGTTGACTGTTCATTTTCCTAACATGGCCACCGCTTCACATGTATTTCATTGAAACAACTCTTCTTTCAAGGTTATACAAATTCCTACATCAGGTAACTGTTTCTTTCTATCAGTCGGATATTTCTGGAAAAATGTCATCGATGACACTGTTGCTCTCGAACTTCGCAACATGGCTGTAACCTTTGTTTGCCAACATTGGGATAACTTCGTCCACGTGCTGTCCGTTGTTCTTAGACACGGAAGCATAGTCATACAGTCTGCTCAACAATACACTGACTACATGAATACTTCCAGAGTTTATGGTGGCAAGGCAGAAATTGTGGCGATGTCCCAAATACTTCCAGCTACTATCACCATTCATTTCCTTCATTCCCCGAAGAATTTCTTAGCAGTCTTACTCCCACTGGCATGCATCCGCATAAACTCAAAATTAAAATTGGTTCAGTCGTCATGCTTCTCAGAAACCTCATGCTAGCAAGAAGTCTCTGTAAAGGCACTAGACTGACTGTTACCAGCATTCACCGCAATGTACTGGAGTGTAAAACTATCACAGCTGCTACCTCACAAACTGTCCTTATTCCCCGGATTTCCCTGACCCCATCAGATTCAAATTTGCCTTTTTCTTTTACACACAGACAATTTCCTGTTAGATTGGCCTTTGCAATGACAATTAATAAGGCACAGGGCCAAACTTTCAAAAAGATATGCCTGTATCTGCCAAAACCAGTTTTCAGTCACAGACAATTGTATGTTGCTCTCTCCAGAGTTCCATCTTTTCATTCACTCACAGTCTTATCCTCAAACCCACCCCATTTGGACAACTGTGTCTTTCAGGAAGTGTTCAACCATCAATAAATAATTATGCGGCATATACTACGCGGCAGGTCGGCTAGTGTTATATATTTTTTATAGTTCAGTGTCTTGTAATATTACAGCATGAAAAAATATGCATAGTACCCACATATTAATAAACTTAAGACCTGTGAAAGACTTTGAGCCAGAAATGCAGTCAATTAAAACATTTAACAGTCTGCTGTCTCCTTCTAGGGGTCATACTGATAGGGAGCCAATCTGGAAACAAGGGATACAAGGTCAGAATGCTGAAAAGCATGAAGACTCATGATATCTGATTAAATGAACAAACCTTTGAGCAAAGCACCAAAACAAGGTGTTTACTGTCACTACATGCCATAAGCAACTCATTCTACGCAGAACAGAGCTGACCAATCTGTGGACAATGTTCACAGTGACTTGGACAATGCGGTGTGTTTTATACCTACTGTAACATCTAAGAGCAAATTTACAAAACCATTGAATGATAAGCCACTTACATTTTACACATACTGAACTTTATAGTCTTTTTAATACTTATTAAAATTTCCAGCATCTGTTTTTATGCAGCCTGTTTAGTTATTTCTCCCCTTCAGTCTAAGCATCTTTGGTCTTAATGTGGGTATGGGGTGCAGAGGAGGTGGCAAGTAGCAGAGCTGCCTTTAGTCACCACGTTTAAATGGTTTAAAGCACCTCAAGTTTACATGCCAAAGAATACAAGTTTTAATGACGATAATACAGCAGAACAAAATGTCACAATATATTAGGGGCTGAATAAATCATGGTGCTGTATCATTTGTGGCCTGATCAATCTCGCACGATCAATAATGCAGTATTTCGTCATGATATGTGAGGCTGAATTATTTACATTAATCAAGATGAGCAGACCAAATGAACTGGCAGAAAAGGAAAGCAAATAGAAAATGTTCCAAATATTGGTTTTGCTAATTACGATAACAGAAAGCAGGATTGCTTTTAATATTTAACTAATGCTTTCTTTTTCATAAGATTTAAATCTTGTTTCATCTATCCAACCATTTTCAGAATCGGATTTATATAGGATTAGATTGTCTGGATCCTGGGCACAAATTAGAAACCAACCTTGGAAAGAGGACCACAAAAATAGACTTGTAGTATTCTGGCTTTACTCTTTGCCACTTTATGGTGGGCAATTATTTAAGAACTTAGAACTTAGTCAATCAAAGCCAATATGTCATCCCTGTTCCCTTTCTTTGCAACTCATTAGATCTCCATTATCAGATAGATAGATAGATAGATAGATAGATAGATAGATAGATAGATAGATAGATAGATAGATAGATAGATAGATAGATAGATAGATAGATAGATAGATGATAATATTTGTACTGTGATAACAATATTTGTTAACACCTAGCTTTTATTCTGTTAAATTACTAAATTGAACTCCCTTAACTCAAGTAAACTCAAGTTAAGGGCCGACATTATAACCTTGTTAAAATAATGAAATTAAAACTCTGTAATACTGAAGATCAGTGACTGGAACAACAGGCAAGACAAAGAATACCTGATTATTATTTACTAGCTGTGCTAAGAGGGTTTGAAATCTAAATAATTAATGTATACCTCAGCATTAACATCTGTAGTGCACCATCTATTGGAATGCATTTTGTAACACATGTAGTAATAAAATGCATTACTACAAATGTTTGTGACGTGCCATCAATTGGAATGAAAAAAGCAATGCATTTTATAGTGCTGGTGCCCCAGAGGACAGAAGGGCGTTTCGCCCAGGATCGAAGAGGATTCTTTCCCCAGCCCGGATGCCCTAATGGAACTGATGGAAAGATGGAGTAACTGGGGTCAGTATCCGGCCCGTACCTTATTATTCCTGTCCTGATCAGGATACCCAAAGACTGCAGAAACCCGTAGGGGAGCAGTTCATCCCCCTCCATTCTAGGTGGCAGTGCTTCTCATATACAGTCCCAGTCTGGACACCCGCAGGGCTGCATGGGAGTTGGAGTTCGGAAATGCAGCCCTGTAGGGATCCATGATGGACAATAGAGGGAGCTGCCAGGGGAGGACCTCCTTGGTTTGTGTATAACCCAGAAGTGTTTACAACAGTCCTCATCATGTCACTGGAAGTACTCCTGGGTGTACTTTAAAGGGAGCCCAATACCATGGCTCGTGGAGTCAGAGGCGGAAGGCAGTGGGCGAAACTCAAAGGAGGTGGAGAAAGAGGAAGAATTGTTTTGATTTATCATTTATTGTGGCTTGTGATTGGGAGACGATTGAGAACGTGCCTGGGAGAAGAATAAAAAAATCATTTATTTTACTCTATTTACATGTGAAGTATTGCTGGATCTGTGGTTTGGGGCTCTCTGGTGCTCTTGTGTGGTCACAATAGCTAAAAATGACAGGGACATAGTAGCCGGAAGGACAGACACACAGTTATCCTTTTACTAAGATGGATAAGTGACACACACAAATTACAGTGTGTGATGACTGGTCTCGTGAACAGAGGGACATTTTGTTGTTCAAATATTAGTTTATGGCTTTTACAACTAGATAGATAGAGAGTATGGTGACCAAGGGGCGCTCCAGCTCCCCAGACATCTGACACAAAAGACACAGGCATAAGTACAGCAGCACACAAGACTTAATTTTCAAGGGTGAAATGTGTTTCCTTCATTCCTCTTTTCAGTCTCTCCAACTACACTCCTCCCAGCAAGCATCGTTCCCACCCTCCCGACTCTGGCTCCTTGAATGGAGTGAGGCAGCTCCTTTTGTACAGCACCTGGAAGTGCTCTAGGTGTCCCATGATCTCCTTGTGGCAGCACTTATGGGTGTGGTAGAAGAGCTGTAACAAAGGGCTCAGCAGTTCTCCATGCACCCCCGGGTGTTGATCACAGACCCCAACAGGGCTGAGCCTCTAAGCTCCAAACCTCTGCAAACATACCAAGCCCTTTGGGGGGCTGTCCTCTGCTGTTCTGGAGGAGGTACTGGTTCATACAAGTTCTCTCCCCCAGTCCTTCTATCACAAAGCTGTCCCAGCCGGATAAGGGTCCCAGCCGTCCATCACGATAGATAGATAGATAGATAGATAGATAGATAGATAGATAGATAGATAGATAGATAGATAGATAGATAGATAGATAGATAGATAGATAGATAGATAGATAGATAGATAGATAGATAGATAGATAGATAGATAATCAACAAATGCAACAAACATTAACATAAATAAATGGCACAAAAGTGATTAAAAATACACATGAAACAAGACTTTGAACTCTGGCAGAAACATAATAACCCTTCAAAACAAGTCGGTATGAGTATTTCCACATTATATAGACTGACAGATATCTCCTATGTAGCGTGCAAACAAACATTTTTTATCTTTATCCATCTGCTTTAGAAATATGAGCTTTTTGTTTAGGTATTCGAGTTCTAGTTAGCAATCTACATTTTGATGACATATCAGTTTGACAGATCTGGCTTTGACCTTGGCTTGTTTCTGACTGCTACGTCTTTTGGTCCTTATCATTAAACACATACCATCTCATTCAAAGTCAGTAAACGCAGTTTCTTAGACTACAACTCTTTGATCAAATATTCCATCTGTTGGTCCTGTATTCTTTTGTCCCATGACCTGCCTATATTCCAATGGCTCTGGAAAGCCAACAATTTGGAATAGCAGGATGTTGTACCGTGTTAGCCATTATGGATGTAGTGAGAAGTTAAGCATAATGACACCTTTTATTGGCTAACTAAAAAGATTACAATATGCAAGCTTTCGAGGCAACTCAGTTCCATTCTTCAGGCAAGATGTGATCCATTTGATGTGATTACATCTTGTTTGAAGAAGGGGCCTGAGTTGCTTCGAAAGCTTGCACATTGTAATCTTTCTAGTTAGCCAATAAACGGATAGCAGAATGGGAAGGGTAACAGCACCTGCCACATGGTCAAAGAGCATGAAAAGGAGACACCTTGTAAAATATTGTATCCTTGTCCAGGACTGAAATGTAATGATAGCCATTGATTTAAGCAACCAGACAGAAGTAGACAGAGAGATGCTTGATTAAGTATCAAACAAGTGTATTCAGTAAGAACAAGTCAATTATCTGATCTTTGTGAAACCCTGCAGCAAAATGTATTGTCACTGTAATGCAGGGTTTTGCATTGCTTTATTTCAAATAAATGGTGAAATTGTTGGACCGATGACCCAACTGGGACGGACCCCATTCCCCTTCTGGGCCAGGAGCAATCAGGAAGGAACGTTTAACATTCCCATCCCTGGCTAGGAGATAGACATGGAGCAGAACAGTGACAGCTGTCACACCAGGACTGACACCCCTGCTACTATGAATGAGTCTCTTTTACCTGCCTGGGAAGCCAGCACCATGGACAGATGGCCTCTAAGGAGAAGCATTCAGTCTGGAGAGTTTGTTGGTCCCTTCAAAGTTTGGAAAGGAAAGTAGCCCCATGAAAGACAGCTTGTTATGTACAGATTAGTACACTATAAGCTAAGGGGCAATACCCCCTGCTGGCAAGATCGTGTAGTGACAGGGACTAACCCCTAAGTATACAATGCTGATACCTTGTATCATAGGCCTGCATCACGTCAAGTTTGCTGAAATTCCCATTCACTTCTGCATTTATAATGAACAAGAGGCAAAGCGAGTTCAACAGGGTTCGCTCATCACTAGTTATAAGTCGCACTGTAACGACTCCTTTCATTGTGTTATTTGAGAAAATTAAAGCCATTAATGCATTGTGTGATTTTTTTATGTAGTTGGTAAGTTTTGTTGTCGATTTATTACAATTATTTTTTCACATTTTCTATGTGATACCTTTGACATCAGGCAAATTTTTATTGTCAGATTTGTTTCCAGGCTCAAAGCCACCATTGCTAAATGTGCATGCTCTGGTTTGTGATATCAGTTGCTACCTTGTTATGTAAGAACTTGAGCCAATTTTATTATTTGTGTGAACTTTAAGTAAGAAATGACTTTGTGTAAAATCAATTTTTAATGAATTGTATAGATTCAGCCTTTTAATGTTGATACCAGATTGATAGCCTGGTACAATCCTTACCCACAACTATCTGGTGGTGTTAAGTGTGACTTGTAAAAATTATTATTTCCTGATTATTACACTCTTGGTTCCTTAGGAAAAGCATTTCCACTCACTCAGCGCCATTGAGGAACATTATTATGTTTTTAAATCATCTTGTTACTTCATGAAATTATCTGGTGTTACTTCATATTATACTCTTAATACAACACTCTTTGATGATGAGGTCTTAAGTTAAAGATTTATTGAGTATGGAATGCTTGTACCACTTATGTGACGTTATTGTTTGATGTGATAGTCAGATGTCCATATCTGTACAGAATATACAGAATTGCTGACTTATAGTCCTTGCTCATTATTATTAGGAATAGCTTTTATGGGGTAACATGAAATGCTATAGTACTTTGCAGAAAATACTAAATATAGTCTTGAGATGTTGTAATATGTAAAAATTCAAACATGACCATCCTTTATTTGCATCCATAGGTGGAGCCCCCACATACACCTCATGTGCCTTCTTCAAAGCATAATGGCAGACTAAAAAGCTTCCTTTATCAGTTTGGTTCATTTACATATAACATTTCAATATATTTTCATTTTCACCAATCAGCTTTAGATAAATGGGATACCCCAGAGACACACATCTGAATTAAGTGTTAAGTAAAGTCCAAAGTAGTTAAACATAATAAAAGTCCTAGGTATAAGAAATAAGACTTCTTTATATGTAAGCTGTTATCACAAATTTAAATGTTATATATGAGCTCATTTTCTAAAATAAAGTGTGCGGGAGAAAATTAAGTCAGGGTGTCCTAGTTTAACAAGAAGGCAGTTTCAAGGATTTTTTTTTCTTTTCCCTTAAAATGACTATTTTGAATAATATTACTTTTTTCACTGATTTTATTTTTCATTTACATTACTTAGACAAGTTTTGAAACTTACTGGTTCTTGCTAAAATGTAACATATGGCAATTGATACAAATTGTTCATCGTCGGTAGTGGCGCTTCCACATCATGGATCTCGTGTCCAGGGTTAGAATTTCATACCTGGTTGTTGTCGGTATGGAGTCTGCATGTTCTCCCTGTGTCTGATTGGGCTTTTCTGAAGACATGGTGGTTAGGTTGATTGGCAATTCTTGAATTAGTACTATAAGAGCGTGATCATGGATGTGTGCACGAGTGGACTTTGTGATAGACTGGGCACTCTATTCTAAGTGGGCTTCATGCTTTTGCCCAGTGCTGCCAGGAGAGACTGATAATGTTATATTGCGTAGTTATGCTTTTCTTTTATGCTGTCTGTATATGAGGGTATAACTGGTGATATTGCTAACATATAGCTAAGGGAAATTTAAAAGTTATGAATCAATATGGGATCAATCGAGCGTGCTAAATTAAACTTAGCCTCATTCTCCTACAGTCACATTTTTTGCATAGAGCAGGTTTTTCTAACCAGCCTGCATAACACCTCAGTCATTCCATATCTGCCTTCTATTCAATCACCAGTTCCTCAGTACATGTAGACAACTGACTAGTCAAATCTGCTGCACTAAAAGTGAAAGTTATCCAAAGTGTGGAATTGCTGAGGAGACATATTGGACTAGATTGTTCTTTATGATCAATTCCACTATCAGCACGCCAGATATGATTAGTCAATGGTCTTGATGAGCAGCTGATACCATACATCTGGTCTTGACGGAAAGACCAAAACAGTTAAATAAATTGGGAACAGAAATTGTAATCTATATTTATACGGGATAATGTAAAGCTAACTGACTCATTCATCAACAAAAATATGCTACAAAAAGCCAAACATTTGGCAGGATGGCAGAGTCGAGGCCTGTAGGCATCCGCTAAGAAATGGCACTTTGAAATATCAATATTTAAGGGTAACCACCCTGCAATAGAAAACCTAAACACTTTAAAGTCACAAAAACGCTTTGATGGATTCAATTGAAATTTGTTTAAATAATAGAAAAGGAAAATTAGCCAATATGTGTTTTTATTTTTGATACATTTTTTATTTGTTGATATTTATTACATACATGCTCTGCACTAAAAAGTGATTTATGTAAATGAAGGACGGAGCGGAAGTAATTGACAGGTGGACAGATGACTGAAAATGGGGTAGTGTCCTGGACAGATAAAAGAGACATGATCATTCGGCAAAACTTAAAGAGGGTGCAATGCTCAGTGGTTAGCAAGCACTGTGTTTTGCTGTTGACTGCCAGCGCTCTTAGATGCGAACTGGCTCTCATCTTGGTTGTCTGTTTCATTCTGTCGAGCTTCTGCCATAAAGAGTTGAGCACTGTAAAGTACTCTCACTCAAAGGATGCTTGGCGATGGGTTCACCCATGAAGCATTGCGCACTGCAAAGCACCAACACATAAACAACAATGGAAGGTGAGGGGGGTTTGAACTATGGAGTTTCAGGAGCCACGGGTGCATTACCAAAGAGTGGAAGACACGATAACAGCTGCACAGCTCTTCTAAACTACAGCATGGGAGGAGGTGTGAGCAGGACCATAAAAGATGTGAAGCAGTTCAAAAGTGTTGCACCCACATACCTTAGAGGGTGTATAGTTGATGACCTGTTTCAATTCAAAAAGATACTTTCCTATAAAATTGTGTTTTGCAATGACCATCAACAAAAGCCAAGTCACTAGGAAAAGCAGGAATTGTTCTAATGCAAGAATGTTTTACAATTGCATATAGCATTTTCAAGACTAAGCAACTCTAGTGACCTAATATTATTTTTACTTATTATTTGGCTGAAGCCTTTATCCAAGGTGATTTACAACATTTGAGATACAATTGGTTACATTTCACTTGTTTTTCTGTTTGGAGCACAGGCAGATGAAGTGACTTGCCCATGGTGTCAGCAGTGGGATTTGAGCCTGCAACCTCAAGATTTGAAGTTCAAGGTCCAAAGCCTTAACCACTTCAACACACTGCCTGCCAACAATAGTAGCCCTTGTTAAAAAAATCAATCAATACTGTATACAGAATAGGACCTAGTTTGATATATAGTACTTCTGATACACTCGATTAACTGACGGCACTATAATTGAGGTCCGCTGTCTTAGAAAATTTCCCTTGTAGTGCCGAGTAACACAGCTAGTTTGTACTTAATTTTAAAATATGTTTTTGGACCCTGAGAAACACATATTAATTTGAAATAAGCAACAACAAAAGTAATTTCTACTTTAATAATCATATTTCATACTGCAGGCACAATAGACAGTGATGCCGCATCACATATCCTATATCGCAGGTTCGGACCCTGTGCCCAGGTGCTGTCTGTGTGGAGCTCATATATTTTCCTGTGTCGATGTGAGTTTCATGTTAGTTTTCTTGTTTTTCTTTTGAAAATATGCATGTTGGGTGTAATGGTGACTCTAAACCTGTCATATGAACACCGGTGTCTGGGTTGGCCCTGTGATGAACTGATACCCTGACAGGAGTTGGTTCCTGGATTGTGCCCATTGCTGCCAGTAGAAGCACCAATCCCCTATGATCCAGAATTATGTGTGCTGGAGGATTTTATATTATATTCTTTTTGGCTATTCAGTATTCATCCATTGATTCAACAATCCAAAGAGACTCGTCCCTGTGGGAAAGAAAAACAGGGCATGTGCTCCTGATGCAAAAAAGAAGTTTCATGTCTTTCCAAGTCAGGCATTTACTTCATGAGATAAGTCAAATAGTTTGCACTTTGCCACACACATTTTTGAAATGCCATGTAAATATCAAGTCTAAGCTTCACTGCGATTAGCCTATGAGGTTACCAAGTTACACGGAAGATATTATTTAAACAGATCTCTTTTCTATTTGAGTAAATTCAGGTGAAACTGCATGTTGACATGATCTTTTTAAAATGCATTTATACCATGGTCTGCAAAAAGGTGACCCACATTAAAATCAGCATTTCAGGAACTGACTACAGAAAAAAAGAATGAAAATAGCACTTTTCTTTAAATGAAATGGTGATGCTTCTGGATTTTCCTGGTTGCCTTTCTGCTTTAATGATAGCCCGTCGTCTTCTCAATGAAGCTGCAGCCTCACAACACTAACTTACGTCAGATGGGATGCTAGTCTGTTGAAAGCTGTGTACAGACATCTTTTAGCATTAGATGATGAGGTCTTGCTAAGGCAAATTTAGACAAAACTAATATAGCAAACAATCTAAAAAATATACTGCAAATAAAATAATATGCATAGTTTACACAAAATATTTACATGTCAGTATGTTAAACCTGAGGAGCATGGTGGCACACTGGTTACAGCTACTGCTTCACACCTCCAGCAATGCAGGTTTAAATTCTGACCCAGGTACTTTTTTGTGGAGCTCACACAAGCCCTTTCTTCCATATCCCAAAGATGTGCAGTAGCAATGAATGGGGATGTGGATGGTTGGTTGGCTGCTTCACATCCATCCTGTATGCTGTTCTGGTTTCTGTGGCTTAAGCAGCTTTAATAATGAATGAATGGATTGCATGCAGGTTGTTGTGGTGACACAGTGACCGCTACATTACATCCTGGGTATGTCCAAGGATTTACTCATGAACAATTGTACAGTATATAGACTAAGCAACTCCAGTGACCTAATATCATTCAACTCAGGACCACAAAGCATTACAGATGGTGGTGGAGGTTGAAATAGAGTATTATGGGCCCACAGCCTCCTTCTGTTCAGGACATACACTCAACAGCCACTTTATTAGGTACACCTTGCTAGTACCAGGTCAGACCCTCTTTTGCTTTCAGAACTGCCATAATTCTTCATGGCATAAACTCAACAAGGTGCTGGAAACATTCCTCAGGGATTTTAGTACATATTGACATGATAGCATCACGTAGTTGTTACAGATTGGTTGGCTGTACATTCATGATGTGAATCTCCTGTTCCACCACATCCCAAAGGTGCTCTATGGGATTGAGATCTTGTGACTGTGGAGGCCATTTCAGTACAATGAACTCTTTGTCATGTTCAAGAAGCAAGTTTGAGATGACTGGAGCTTTGTGACATGGCGCATTATCCTGCTGGAAGTAGCCATTAAAAGATGGGTACACTGCAGTAATAAAGGGATTGACATGGTCAGCAACAATACTCAATTGGTACTAAGGGGTACAAAGTGTGCCAAAAAAATATCCTCGACAGCATTACACCACCACCACCAGCCTGAACCTTTGATACAGGACAGGATGGATCCATGCTTTCATGTTGTCGATGCCAAATTCTGACCTTACCATCCAAATGTCACAGCAGAAATCAAGACTCGGCAGACCAGGCAATGTTTTTCCAATCTTCTATTGTCCAATTTTGGTGAAAATGTGTGAATTGTAACTTCAGTTGTCTATTCTCAGCTGACAGGAGTGGCGCCTGGTGTGGTCTCCAGCTGCTGTAGCCCATCTGCTTCAAGGTTCAACATGCTGTGTGTTCAGAGATGCGCTCTTCTACATACCTCGGTTGTAACAAGTGGCTATTTGAGTTATTGTTGTCCTTCTATCAGCTCAAACCAGTCTGGCCATTCTTTTTTGACCACTGGCATTAACAAAGAATTTTCGCCCAGAAATCTGCCGCTGACAGGATATTTTCCCTTTTTTGGGCCATTCTCTGTAAACCCTAGAGATGCTTGTGTGTGAAACTCCCAGGAGATCAGCAGTTTTCTGAAATACTCAGACCAACCCGTCTGGCACCAGCAAACATGCCATGTTCAAAGTCTCTTAAATCACCTTTCTTTCACACTTTGAAGCTCGGTTTCAACTTCAGCTGATTCAACTGATTAGATATTTGGGTTAAAAAGCAGTTGAACAGGTGTACCTAATAAAGTGTCTGGTGAGTGTATGCAGACAGGCAAACATTGTCAGTGTTGTATAGTATATGAAATAAAAATACTTTTACGTCACTATATTTTTCAATACAAATGGGTGCTTTAACTATGATACTGTATATTTTGGTAGACACATTTAATGCTTTAATACTAAACACAAAACAAAAGGGCTATGCAAATACTGAGACCATTATCTAAAATACAGGCAATCCCATGTATACGCAGAATTTTAGATGATTTTCAAATGTGCTCCCCAGCACTAACTGAATGGGGTGGGGCTGCTCATTGGACACACGCAGTTCCAATCTCAGTTGTTTCCACAGCTTATGCAGTCATGTTCACACACTGTGCCCATTCCAGCCTGCCTAACAACACAGGGCTGGGCATCTCACAACAAATCAGGTCATGAACTAGTTGGAAAAGTCCAAGAAACAATGAAAGCCTATCCCTTTGTTCGTCAAACTAGTAGTAATAAAGTCTAGGTAAAGCATTTTATTAAGCACTTGTCATGTTACCTGAAGACAGGTGGGACCCGTAGGGGGCGCACATACATCGCAAACACAACCAAACCACACAGTCACAGGTTGAAGGAAAGAAGTTTTTATTCTGTCAGGTTTTTATCACCGGATAAATCAGTCACAATTCTGTTTCATTTCTTTTCCTTCCTTTTCCACCTCCATTCTCATCTGAGAAAGCCTTGTCCATCTCTTCCCGACTCTGACCGGTAGATGAGATGACCAATCAAAGTAAAACCAACTAATTAGACCAAAGCCAAAATGACCAAATTGACCAATCAGACTAAAGCCAAACTTATCAGATTGCTTGGAGGGACTGGAGCTACATAAACAGTAGTGTTTTAATATTTAGTGGATTATTTAATGAAAAGCAATGCCCTAGTAGGGTTTGTTTTTCTTGACTGAGGTTATTTGTAAACTAACCCTGTCAATTTTTATAGTGTCATTTAAACAAAAATGGAGATTATTTTGGGGGCCAGGGAATGCTAAAAATATTTTCCCTTTAAATTAATTGTAACTATGTAATTAAGAAAATTCATGAGGGTTTTCAGAAGCAAGTGAGCTCCTTCTCTAACTCTTTCAGGGCTGATGTCTACTTTTGTCAAAATTCAGGGGTAGAGGATGGTAATTGGCTATAAACTGCAACAAAACCCACCCTTACATTTTAGTTCGACTCTCTTTTTGCTAGAAGGAAAGTTACATAGCTTTGTTGATTTAACCTCATTTCCCAATGCATGCGTGAGTAGCGAAGAACAAACAACCTCTTAAATGGCATCGATATCTGGCGAGAGACCAAAGTGAACATGCAAAGCATGGACGTTTTACGTAATTTCATTGAGTAGGACTCTGACTTGTTGGACTCAGAGTTTGATGCAAGTGATCAGGAGGTGAGTGAGGTACGAGCATCATCTGATTGGTCCCCAGCTGATCATAGTGTTGAACACTTTCGTGTATCTGATGCACCTACAGCAGTGTTCACCTGAGAAGACCACCACTTATGATAACAGGAGGTACTAACCATATTGCATCACACTGCGACCACCACAGCCACCCACCTGCTGTGTAAAGCCAGCCAGGCAGCCGGCCCAACATGCATTCCTGCTGAACATCAAGGTGCCCCTGTGCAGCCACTGCACCATAGCATGCCAAACATGCACCAACGGCAGCCACAGCACATAGTAAGAGACATTTTATGTTGATTTATTTGTGAAAGCATTGCCTTGTGTGATTTTCAGAAAACTGAGTTTGTTGGAAAAAATATTCAGGCCTCAAAGAGTTAAAGTGGGGGATGCCTGCACATCTCCCCCGTTAGCACCAACCATACTGAATTAGGACACAGTCATTATGATGTCCACTCACGCTGAATGTCACTGCTTCAAGGTGCAGTTGTTTGGCGCGTACTTTAACGATTATAATAAGATTCACATGCAAAAAGAAGGTAGCATGAATAATTTTCATTTTGTAAGAGCTTTATTTGACTATATATAAGACAGTGAGTGATCCGACCTTTACTGTATTTGTACTTTTGATACTTGAGAACACTTTGTCACACACATGCGCTTGGGAGGCTGGCTAAGGGCTTAATGGAGGGCGGAAACCAAGGAAATTGGACTGACGAAGTGCACTAATCGGTCTTCTTCCTCTTCTGCAGATCACCTGAACAGAAACCTTCCTAAAACTCCTCCAACTTCCTGCACTCCCTCATAGCCACGCCTCCTATTGACCTCACTTCCACTTTGAGCATCCATAGCCCGCCTCTTTTTCCCCAGTAACTATAAAAGCCTAGCACCTTCCCTTCTTTTTTTGTCCCTACTGTAGTTGGACGCTGAACCAGACAGTTCTCTGGCGCTATTAGTTTGTTTGCCTGGCAGTGTGTTTAATATATGGGGTGGATTCCCCAACTCTTTTTCTGTCTTCTTCGTCTTTTACAACATATAATCAGATACCTTAAGTTTATACTTGGGTAGTTTGCTTGTGGGCAAATTTTACTTTTACCGGAGTCACTTAATAATAATAAAGTATCTAACTTATGCTCAGTTTTGGCTGTTGGGTGCTTAATAAAGACCTCTGCCATCATGCCCTGCATATGCCAGTATATAACAGTACAGGACTATAAGCACTCCCATCATGAGATTCAGGGGCGGTTTTTCATCCACAAGTCATAAGGCTATGCAACAGCAACTGACGGTGACAACTGTGTGTTTCTTGTATGTGTTGCTTGATGTTGTGTTTAGTGTATGAAGTTTTATTGATTATGTTATCTTTATTTCCAATTCATCATATTATACTGTTGTCAGTAGTGTATAATAGGTAGACAAGTAAAAATCTGTCACATGACAATACAATGGAACTTGAATTATACATCTGATGACCCCATTACCCTGGGTTTAGTTTCTGGCCAGTCACTTTTGTTGCGGTTTGCATATTCTTCTCTACCTCTCCTAGGCTCCAAAGATATGCAAGATGAATGAGGGTGGTTCCAACTATGTGTCTCAATCTGCCAGGATAGGCTTCTGTGAGTGAATTAAGCAGAAAATGGATGGATCTCTGTAGTATAGTGGGTCCAGGGCTTAACATTTTAGCAAATGGAATGAGTGGTAAAGTAATTAGGGTGAAGCACACCTGCACGTGACAGTGTGGTCAGTCTGAACTGCTTCATCGGCTTTCTGTGGTGCATGATTGAGGTGCTGCGCCGATGGGAGACATATAAGGGGGAGCGGGCATGAGAAAAAGGGTGAATCCAAAAAAAGAGAACAGGAAAGAGAAATAAGAGAGGTTAACAGAGAGAGAGAAGGAGGGCAGGAGTGAGCAAATCGGTGCTAGAAGAAAGGAAGTAGGCAGCCCTGGGAGAGAAGCGTGTAGCTGACTTTTGAGGGGGCTGCGGGTTGCTCCTGCTGAGCAGCCTGGAAGGGGGAGCAATCAACTTACTCCAGAAAACTCGCCACATAAGTCTGAGAAGGCAGTGGGAGTCAGAGAGTGGGGGCTCGGTGGTGCCCTGTGGAACACCATGGGATAGTTGGCAGAGGCACGAGCAGGACAGAAGGGTGTCTGTGCCAGTTGGATGACATCTATCTTGGCTGCAAGATCCAAACAGGATAAGCCAGGGAGAAGTCAGTTTTTAAAGGGTTGCACCAGGGCTATGTTTTTATCGACAGCTTCCTGCCAAGTAATTTTAACCTCACTTTTATTGGATTATTTAATGGATTGTTTTTAGCTTCCACCAACACCTTGCTTTTTATGGATTGTTATATTAACATTTTTGGAGCACTGCACTGCTTTAGGACACTTTGGTATTATTTTAATAAAATCACCAAGGCACTTTTCAACAACCCCTTGCTATGTTTATGCATTGTGTCCTCATTTACTGGGCTTATCCCTCGGGTACGTTATTAGTGGTGGCGGGTTCAAGAGGCTCCCCAGAAAGGACCCAGTAACATGTGGATGACCTGTGCCATCACAGTCTGTTACACTAAAGCAGACGTGCCATTGTATGTGATGCTACCTCACAACTCTAGGGACTGAGTTTTATGTCACTAGTTTGGTCAGCTTTAGTTTAGGTCACTAGTTTGGTCAGCTTTAGTTTAGGTCACTAGTTTGGTCAGCTTTAGGTCACTTACATGCCCGAGTTTGGACATTCTCTTTTTATAATTTAAAGATATGCCTGCTAATTAGTGACTCTGAATTGGTCTGCTAAGATATAGATGTGTGTTTGTGTGTGTAAGTGAGTGACATCCCAAGCAGAAGCATCTCCATGCCTTGTAACTGAGGCTGCTTTGAGAGATTAGTGTGTAATGAAAAAACTGGGTTCTTCAAAGAGGTGGATTTCTGTACATTGGAAACGACGTCATTCTTATGCCAGACATTTGGCCGGCACTTTTATTTAAAGCATCTTATAAGATCTGGATACGTTACAATGATTTACAGATTTTTTTACACAGTTGGAGCACAGGAAGGTTAAGCAACTTGCTCAGGGTCACAGAGTAAAACAGAACTACCAGGTTTGTAGTTTAAAAGCCAGTGCTTCAGCCACCAGAGCACACTGCCCACATTTCATTCAGCTAATCATTTTCCCCATCCAGTGTTGTTCTGCCGGTATGATTTGATTTCTTATTTCATGGAACTCTTATCTGTCTGCAGCAAATACAGTTTAAATCTGGTGTCTTAGTATCTTTATCAAAGCGCCACTCAAATTCTTATCTGTGATAAAGAGTCTTGACAATCAACTCATATTCCACAGCACAATACCCAGAGGTGTAACATTCATAAACAAAATTAAAATATCAAATGTACTTGTTTGGAACAAATCAAGGGACACTGACTCATCTGGGCTTACAAAATGAAAAGCCGGACTGAAGTAGCCGGCCAATATGAAATTAATTTTTATTGAAGTTATAAAGCAGGTGATGGTTGAAATCAGAAAGTATAAAATAAACAAGGAGTAATAATAAAAACAAACTTAAAATCCCAATATCAATAAAAACAAGACTCCGCCACTCCATTTGTAGTCTTGATAAACGTATATTGAACTCATCACAGTTCCTCTTCAAAGGTCAGTCTGATGGATTTCCATGGAAACGCACGAGTGAGCTACGTTTTTCCTATTTTATTTCATTGGAACAATGTGTTAGCTCGGAATATTCAATATCTTTGTGTGGCAAACTAATTCCTCTGAGAGTTCTTCTTTTTAATGAAGTTCTCATGAAGTTCTTTATAAATCTTGTTGGTGCATCTGACTTTATTCCATCTGTCTATCCATCCATCCATCCATCCATCCACACACACATTTTCTGAATCTGCTTCTGAAAGGCTGTGAGAAGCCACTGCATAATCCACCATCATCAAACACAAACCAGAATTGGACATCCAGTCCATCACAGGGAAACACATTCGACTCGTTCATCCATCCAGTTACTCAGTTGATGGCCACAAGAATCCAATGGTTGTGTCGACTGCACTGGGTACAAGGCTAAGCCAAAAAGTGTGTGAGACGCAGCTCCATTATTGGGTGGAGTTATGCACGATCATACACAAATGCTTAGAAGACATTTTTAGGGCTGCAGTGAGTCAACAGGGGGCGCTGTTGCTAATAACTTCTCAATTTACTTTACACCCACACTTCAGAGGGATGTCGGCCAGAGGATGACCAACATCAGTTCTGCATTGACCACAGAACAGGAAACCACTAAAAAGACTCAGTGGCAACAGGAAGCGGGCATTCATTAAAGAATACATTTGGTATTTTTCAAGTTGAAGTAATTTCTTCACAAACATGTTATATATTCATTTGCCATGCAAAACTGAGTTCTAAAGTCAGGTACTTTTTATAAATATCTTTCCCACACTGGTGCTTTACATTATAAGTTATGGGACAAGGAGGAAAACCTTAAAAACTTACCAAATATGTATATTTTTCAAGCCAAGTTAGTTGTAGGGTGCCAATGTGCATCTTGAGATTACACACAAATTGTAAAATAGTTTATACATGTCATTTTTGAGGGTGGTGCTGTAGCGGGGCTACATAGTTTTAGTGTTGTCAAATGTTAGTACTACGTGTGTCTTGTTTCCATCGTCCCGTTTGCTGTTTATGTGTGTGTCAGTGAATGCCATCCCCGATGATGGAAGGAGACCGCAGCCCCAAACCTGGAAAACACCTGTTCACTATCAATTAATTACATCCATCACAGGACTATTTAAGCAATCAGGAGGGAAGAGCCAGGGGAGAAAGGAGAGGAGAAAGAAGGAGACCATTTTTTCACAACCACGGATCAACTTACCAGCTATTTTTTCACATCGCGCTTTTACAATAGTTTGTTTTTCGTTCAGCCGGACTGTCTTCCATCCCTCATCTGCAGAGACCCCAGGGTCGGATCGTCATCCACCACGCGCCGAGGAATCACGGTGAGGTTGCTCCAATTGCCGGGAAAATCAAACAACTCACTTTTCTCTAGTTCAGTCATCCGTATTCAGCACAGCTTTTACAACCGGACTCTAATTCACGATCAGACATTCCGTATATCATTCACTGTTGTTATTCGTTGTTTGTTATATGTTACAGGGGTAAGGGAGGGTTTGTTGTATTTATATATGGTGGTGACTCGTTGTTGCTGTGGTGGAGGGATATTTATATTTATATATGTACAGTGGTGTGAAAAACTATTTGCCCCCTTCCTGATTTCTTATTCTTTTGCATGTTTGTCACACAAAATGTTTCTGATCATCAAACACATTTAACCATTAGTCAAATATAACACAAGTAAACACAAAATGCAGTTTTTAAATGATGGTTTTTATTATTTAGGGAGAAAAAAAATCCAAACCTACATGGCCCTGTGTGAAAAAGTAATTGCCCCCTTGTTAAAAAATAACCTAACTGTGGTGTATCACACCTGAGTTCAATTTCCGTAGCCACCCCCAGGCCTGATTACTGCCACACCTGTTTCAATCAAGAAATCACTTAAATAGGAGCTGCCTGACACAGAGAAGTAGACCAAAAGCACCTCAAAAGCTAGACATCATGCCAAGATCCAAAGAAATTCAGGAACAAATGAGAACAGAAGTAATTGAGATCTATCAGTCTGGTAAAGGTTATAAAGCCATTTCTAAAGCTTTGGGACTCCAGCGAACCACAGTGAGAGCCATTATCCACAAATGGCAAAAACATGGAACAGTGGTGAACCTTCCCAGGAGTGGCCGGCCGACCAAAATTACCCCAAGAGCACAGAGACGACTCATCCGAGAGGTCACAAAAGACCCCAGGACAACGTCTAAAGAACTGCAGGCCTCACTTGCCTCAATTAAGGTCAGTGTTCACGACTCCACCATAAGAAAGAGACTGGGCAAAAACGGCCTGCATGGCAGATTTCCAAGACGCAAACCACTGTTAAGCAAAAAGAACATTAGGGCTCGTCTCAATTTTGCTAAGAAACATCTCAATGATTGCCAAGACTTTTGGGAAAATACCTTGTGGACTGATGAGACAAAAGTTGAACTTTTTGGAAGGCAAATGTCCCGTTACATCTGGCATAAAGGGAACACAGCATTTCAGAAAAAGAACATCATACCAACAGTAAAATATAGTGGTGGTAGTGTGATGGTCTGGGGTTGTTTTGCTGCTTCAGGACCTGGAAGGCTTGCTGTGATAGATGGAACCATGAATTCTACTGTCTACCAAAAAATCCTGAAGGAGAATGTCCGGCCATCTGTTCGTCAACTCAAGCTGAAGCGATCTTGGGTGCTGCAACAGGACAATGACCCAAAACACACCAGCAAATCCACCTCTGAATGGCTGAAGAAAAACAAAATGAAGACTTTGGAGTGGCCTAGTCAAAGTCCTGACCTGAATCCAATTGAGATGCTATGGCATGACCTTAAAAAGGCGGTTCATGCTAGAAAACCCTCAAATAAAGCTGAATTACAACAATTTTGCAAAGATGAGTGGGCCAAAATTCCTCCAGAGCGCTGTAAAAGACTCATTGCAAGTTATCGCAAATGCTTGATTGCAGTTATTGCTGCTAAGGGTGGCCCAACCAGTTATTAGGTTCAGGGGGCAATTACTTTTTCACACAGGGCCATGTAGGTTTGGATTTTTTTTTCTCCCTAAATAATAAAAACCACCATTTACAAACTGCATTTTGTGTTTACTTGTGTTATATTTGACTAATGGTTAAATGTGTTTGATGATCAGAAACATTTTGTGTGACAAACATGCAAAAGAATAAGAAATCAGGAAGGGGGCAAATAGTTTTTCACACCACTGTATATATTTCTATTTTGCATTTGTCTTGTTGTTTCATTTAATACAATTAATCAGTTTAATTTTACATACCTGCTTTTCTGTTGTTCTTATATTTACACCGTCGATTGTGGGGAAAAGTTTAATTTGTTAGAGGTATGGCTTGATAGTTAGATTCAAACTCAGTAAATTATCCAGGCCACAGGTCTTGGAGGTGTAGCTACCGGCTGGGTAAGGGGTCGGCCATTACAGTGCAGTTGAAAGGCTGCTGCCTCACAGTAAGAAGGAGACCAAGGGATCAGGTCCTGGGTCTTTCCTGTGTGAAGTCTGCAAGACTTCCTTCGGGTGCTCCGGTTTACTCCCACTGTCCAATGACATGCAACTCAGGTGAATTGGTGATGTTAAAGTTGGTCTGTGTGTGTGTGTGCATGCGTGTGTGTGTGTTTGCCCTGCAATAAACTGGCACCATGTCCAGGATTTGCTCCTGCCTTGCATCCAAAGTTTGCTGAGATAGGCAAAAAGCCCCCAAACCGTGACCATGGTCTGGATTAAGCAGGTTAGAACAACAAAAAAAAAAACAATATTATGAGATTCGGCCATTTTAAAAGAAGACCAGCTGTATGTGATAGCTTAGCACTTAATCTTCCTGTGCAGCAACCTTTCACCTCTGCCCCACCAAGGGGGAGTGTTTCCCTCCCGACAGACCAAATCACAGTAAACTTTTGATGTCATGTGGTTGGTTTAGTTTTGATTTACTTCCAAATTTTTGTGAGAATTTGCACAAACCAATAAAAATGTATCCTTAATGCGAGAAAAATCATACCAGTAATTTGTAATAAAATAAATAATTCCAGATTCCCTTTGTTGTCACAGTCATGTGTCGAAGACATGGATCAATTCTCACCAATTATCTTGGATTGAAAAATGGATGTATTTGGTACATTTTTAAGCTTTTCCTCCATGCCCCATAACCTCTATTGTAAAGCACCAAAGCTGGTGGGATATATTTTTTTTTACTTTAGAATGTGCTTACTTTTTTTAGCACCATTTTGTATGGCAAATGTATAAATACCATGTTTGTAAAGAAATAACTTTGACTTGAAAAATACCAAACTTATCCTTTAAGGACCCACCACTGACAACGATGGAGCTCTGAGTCAGAAGCGACTTCAAATATCTCTTGCCTATTCATGGCAGATGCCTTTATTTAACATCTACCTGTGTTTTTTTTCTTTGCTCCTTTTTATTAAACAATGCTATCAAACCAGTACTCCCACCATTCATTTTGACTTCTCTCTTCATTTATTACACTTTCATCCATTTAACTGTCAATCAATGTTTTTTATTAGAACAATCTAGACGTGAACAGGCCATTCAGCCCAACAGAGCTCACCAGACCTGTCCACTTAATTCTTCTGAAATAATGTCAGGTCGAGTTTGGAAAGTCCCTAAAATTCTACTGTCTACAACATTACTTAGTAGCTTATTTTTCTCACCCAATAATTCAGTAGATAGTCACACAGAGCAATTGTCTATACCAGCATGGCTGAACCCGAAACTAGATAAGAGAGCAGCACATCAGAGGGTACCGTCACTCACACACCCACAGCTGTTCATCCATTCATTTTCCTATGCAATCAGCATCACAAAGAGCTGGTGTCTTCCAGTTCAGGGCTGACCGCATCCCTAGACGGTGCACCAGTCCATTAGAGGAAAATGTTTTTCATACTGCCAATAAATATGACTGGACAGAATATTGAAGCAGCATGTGGAAAACGATCAGAACCGAACTCATACCACTGGAGCTGCTGAAGAAGCAGTAGTAACTATGGTGCAATTATGCTACCTTTGCCTGTTAAGTAAAAATATTCACTAAAGATCAGCTAGTTGGTAAAAATTGGATTTTTTTCCTGCCCTTTTAATCAAAGCCCTCCATTTCCTACTGCAAAAGGTAATAATCCAGCTCACTCTGGGCTTCCCTTATCTCTCCGCCTGAATTTCAGATCTGTTGACATGCAGTATCCAGTGTAATATATAACTAGAGTGAACCGTTTTCTCTTTGCTGCCATCTGCTTACCTGTACTAGCCTTTTTCCATTCACATAAGTATTAGGGGGTAAAAAAAATTAACTGAAGAGTAGCCTTCAGGTGAAAATGGTGGAGCACAACCTAATGATGAGAACTGTTTGAACGGTTTGTACTATTTGCTGGTGGTGTTTTATTTTGACATGATCGTTTACTTGTAAACACTGTAAATATTGTCTCTTGAGCTTTGCACGGAGTGCTGGGCAAGCAGCCCACTGCCTTAAATGTTAAATTATGACTTATGATTAAACTTGTCATTCTGAGGCCAGTCATGGAGGAGCATCATCAGTTTTAATGAGAAAGTCCAAAGCCTCAAAAGAAATGAATCAGCTGTAGGCCCAGCAAACCCCTTTTATTTTACAGAGCAGCTTTCTATAATGAACAGTGATATATTAAAATATGGATAGGGTGATCAAAAAGGTTTCAGCCTGACATCCTAAGAGTAAATAAAACTAAACAAGCTTTATTTTACAGCATAATTAATAATTTTGTAGCATAATTCCTGTGAACACTAACACACTTGTTGTAATGTTCACAAAGATTTTCCATGTCCTTCAAATAAGATGTTTTGTCACTTTTCTGTTGCTAACATGACCTCTTTATCATTAACATGGCACATCCCATAATGGTCGCCCATCTGAATGTGGACAGCCAAAAAATACAAGGGGCCAGTGCCCATATTAATTAAGTGTCTCAGGGTAGCAAAACAGTTCTAACTGAATACAACCGTGACGCAAATGTGGTCGTATGTAATAGCATTTTCTGAGCTTCCATAATTTAGGAAACTACTCCTAACTTCATCAGGATTTTGAAGAATCCATGAGCTATCGTAACTCACAAGCTGTTGTAACTCAATTAGAGAGAGATGGAAAAATATTTGTAACAAGTCTTGTACATCACGTGATTACTCTATCTACACGGACAAGCCATATACTGTCAGCTTAAACAAAAGTGTTGGTAATGTTATGTTTTTTTGGAAATTGGTAAAGGGCAACGATGGAATAACGATGTTTTAGGGATGGAACAACCAAGCACTTCTTGAATTTTTCATCAAACTTTGACCGCCCTGACAAAGTGTGAGGTAAAACGTAGATTTATACTTTTCTCCACCGCTCTGTGTGAGGTAATGATAAAGCAAGCTACACTCATGTAAATCACTGGTGTTCCTAAATTTAATGGTGACCTGTTTATCATTAACATGGCACATCTCATAACGGTCACCCTTCCGACTGGGGAACAGCCAATAAATACAAGGGGCCAGTGCCCATATTTATTAAGTGTCTCAGGGTAGCAAAACGGTTCTAACTGGTACAAACATGATAAAAGGTAGGTCGTATGGAATAGTATTTTATGAGCTTTCCTAATTTAGTAAACTACTCCTAACTTCACCAGGATTTGGAAGAGTCCAAATAGCATCACTATCAGAAAATGATAAAACAACAGTCCGCACAGTGTGAGCAGGCCATTGTTGTGAAGAAGCATACTCAACAGCTTTCCTTACCGCTTTTCCCTAATTCACCATCACAAATGCCAAAGAAATCAGCACAATATTGACCTGTTATGTGGGCCTTTTGAGGCATGAAATCAACATGGACTTACACCCTCAACATTATAAAAAATGGTGCATATGATCATGCTGGTTCATATTTATTTCTTCAATTTCTTTGAGATTGAACAATCACAAAGACTCCATTTTTTCAATTGCACTTTGAACTTTGGGTCAGAATAATGTATGAAAGTTCCATCCCCAGTTACTGTATGAAAGGCTTTTTAATTTTCTCACTCTGAATACATTAACTTGAGATTCACCTTGGAAAATTGAATGCAGAGATGCTTGATTTCTGAAATCAGTAGTCTGGGCACCCAATATGCATAAACCTCATTGTTCATGTGGCATTGTTCATGAAGAATAGATTCAACTGGGCCATAACTAATCCATAGTGTCTGCTATCTCACAATCCATCACCCTTTGAAGCTCCATTATGGTTCGCTCCAGAATGGCGAAAGTTTCTTTTATAATCAATGTTGAAGGTCATTCATAGTTTGAGTCATCTTAGAGAGATGTTTTGCCATTCATTATGGAATTCTGTAGCTTGTCTCTTAACTGTAACTCTTGAAGGTGGCTGGCCCTTGTACATATTGAGTAGGTGAGAATAAATCCACATAGACATATTTTTCTCTTCTGTTAGAAATTATTTTTGGTGTTTTTCTGCATGCTACAAATGTGTAATTCACTCATGCTAGGACAAAGGTGTTAATCTTTACCACCATGAATATCAATTCAGGTTCAGGCTGAAAATTTTCCTATCTCCTCTCATATGTGTTTAACACAGAATATAAGAACTTTCATAAATGAGAGGAGAACAGAAAAACAATTTTTGAATAATTAGTGGCTTATTTCCCTCAATGTCTCATCCAGATATTTTTCAAATGATCTTGTCGTGACCCACTGGGCTGGCTACTTTGAGCAGTTGTTTAAAGCTGATCCTCCGGCTAAGACGCTGGATATGTCTGGGTCGATGGTTCTTGAGGTTGATCCTCCAATTAGCTGTGAACCACCCAATCTCACTGAGATGGCACAGGTGGTGAACCAGCTGAGGGGAGGCAAGGCTGCAGGAATCTGTGGTATCCGGGGTGAACTTCTCCAGGCTGGTGGTAAGGCTGTCCTCCTGGCATTGCAAGCAATCTTTGCTTTCACTTGGAAGACTGGTGTCATCCCAACTGACTGGCAAACGAGACTTGTTGTCCCTATCTGGAAAGGGAAGGGTGATCGCCTGGAGTGTGGCAGCTGCAGGGGGAAAATACTGCTCTCGGTGCCGGGTAAGGTCCTTGCTAGGGTTGTCCAGCAACCAAAGCAGTCTGGTTTTACGCCTAAGAAGTCCACCATCGACCACATCCTGGCACTGAGGGTTCTCATGGAGTGCAAAGGTGAATATCGGCAGAGTTTCTTTTCGTACAGTGTTCGACTCAGTTGATTGAGCTGTCCTGTGGGACATTCTGAGACTTTGCGGGATCCCTTCAAGGTTGCTGGATATAATGGCCAGCCTGTACACTGGTACTGTGACTGCTGCACAGAGTGGAGGCAGAACCACTGCGTTTTTCCCAGTTGATTCTGGGGTTCGTCAGGGGTGTGTTTTTGCTCCTACTCTGTTCAATGCTTGTATGGACTGGGTGTTGGGCAAGATTGTGGGGTTGAGTGGCTGTGAGAAATCTGTTGGTGAAGAAAGATTCACTGATGTTGACTTTGCTGATGATGCTGTGATCTTTGCAGAGTCAATGGAGGCTCTGATCAGTGCGCTTGAGAGACTGAGCGAGGAGTCTGAGTGTCTGGGCTTGTGAGCATCCTGGATAAAAACCAAGATCCAGGTCTTAAATGACCTCTTAGGCACAGTCATCAGCAGTATGTCTGTCTGCAGAGAGAGTGTCGACTTTGTCGAAAGGTTTACTTACTTTGGCAATGACATTCATGTCTCTGGTGACTCTTCCTATAACATCAGTAGACGGATTGGGAGAGCATGGAGGGTTATGAGGTCGTTGGAAAGGGGTGTGTGGCACTCCCAATATCTATGCAAAAGGACAAATACACAAGTCTTTAGAGTCCTGGTGCTTCCTGCCTTGCTATATGGTTGCAAGACATGGATGCTATCCACTGACCTTAGGTGAAGACTGGACTCCTTTGGTACTGTGTCTCTTCAGAGAATCCTTGGGATTTTCAACTTTGTGTCGAATGAGTGGTTGCTCATGGAGTCCCGAATGAGGCACATTATCTGCATTGTGAGAGAGCGTCAGTTATGGCATTACAGCCATGTGACACAATTCCCCGATGGTGATCCAGCTCACAGGATCCTCATTGTTGAGGACCGAGTGGCTGGACCAGGCCAAGGGGATGCTCACGTAACACTTGACTGCAGCAGGTATAGGGTCATTTATGGAGGGTGGGACTGGACCGTGTGTCTGCCTGGGGGGTTGCCAACCGGGATCCCGAGTTGTTTCATCATGTGGTGGGTGTGGCAACACACTGTATCAGTGCATGCTCCCCAACCTGACCTGACCTGACCTTGTAGTATTTGGTTCAAATAAATTACTTGGTAGCTTGCTGTGGATTTTCATTTCCTTTAGTAAGAAGAAAAACAATTCTATTCTATTTCTTCCTGATCAAATGCATGATGTACCCTTTCTCAAGTTTTTTTTTTTTTTCTGATACCCATAGCTTTAGTTATCAACTTTATTCTTCAATCAGGATACGGTTGGGGTTCAAATGCCTTTTTATTCCCACATAATTCATTTTTTATTTCTTTTTTATTGCTGATATTTTTGGAAGTTTAGTGTCTATGTATCTACTGCTATGGTCTGTGTGTCTTGTGAGTGGTTCCCCAAGAGGCGGGGCCACCTAACCATCACTACAAGGGTCTGCCCACAGTCTCTTGCAGTTCATTGAATGTGCTGTCATTGGTCAGTTGGTTCTGATTTAATTTGTGCTTTTGTAATTTTCTGTAATTTCACCTTTTGCGCAGTTATTATTTTTTTAACTCTTCTTTGGATTGTTGTATTTGGACTCCTTGTGCTCTTCGGAGTTTCATTGTTAACAAAAGCATTTTTTGTGATAAAGAATCTTTATAAATAAAAAGATTGCTCTCTTGTTCCTTGCCGGGGTTTGATAGTTCACCCCCTCTAGTTGGTATTCTAAGATATTTTTGAGACTTTAGGTTCACAACATCAGCAAGCTAAGAATGCTTCTTTGAAATGTACACTAAATATACAGAATGTAGATGTTTAAGTAGTAAAGACATCAATATTTGTTTGACATCAAATCATCAAGGGAAGAAGAGAATGGGACACTTTTTTTTACAGTAGTAATAACAAAACTAAGCCCCCTAACTGTGTTTGTTTAGTTAATAACTACAAATGCCTGAACAGCTCTGTAAATAAAACTTTTCACTTTCACAATAACAAATACTTGCATCAGAGAGCTCCCCGATGCTGTCTAGAGGAAATAACTGTAATTCTTTATAGTCAGGAGGTAGGTGAGTGATGGCACAAACTTAATTCTTAATTTGACACACACTTATTTCTTAATTAGTAAACACTAAATGAATCAATAAATTGTTACTATACTTACTAAATAGACTTTACATTTTTTGCACTTGATATTCCAGAAGGCTGTGAAGAATCATCTGAAGGAGCAGAGTGGTGACTTGCAACTTGCAAACCGGAGTACCAACTGTGCACTCCACATAAAGACTCACAAGCAGGCACAATTTGAAATTGTTTGTATCAGTGACATCTGAATTGTTTTTCTGAAGTGCTGCATTCTTGAGGCATCATATAATGTTGTTAATAAATTGAATTGACAGACACACAAACTACAAGAGAATAACATGCTTTACTTATAATGAGTGTTAGACATTCACTAAACATAAAAATGCAAAGGAATACAAGTGATTTGTGATTGTATTTCAGTAACTCAGAGTGTGTGTGGACTGCGTGCTCAAATGGGACATGCTGCATGTAGCCCTTGGTCTGCACATTGAGAATGCCTACCTTAAATGTAAGAATTCAGCGGGATCAAGTGTATTTATTAATCTGTTCATTTTATGAACCCACTTATTATGGTTAACAGCTGCAGATAAGCATAACCCATTCCAGCAACATTTGGTTCGAGGCAGAAATAAACCCTAAGCAAAGCAGCAGAGCCTACTCATGCACATACACACAACTTAAAGTCAAAAAATAAAATGATATGTGAATCTTTGGAATGTGGGAGGAAATCTGAGAAAATCTGAAATGCACAGTGGAAAGCTGACATACACACATTGTCACACACGTGCACATGGGAGGCAGCTAAAGGGCTTGAGTGATGGCAGTTCTGAGACAGGCCGGGAGGTGGCAGAGTGCACTGACTCTTTTTCTCTCTTCCCTGTAGACCATATTCCCGGGAGATTTCATCTCTTGACGTCACTTCCAGGACCGAGCCAATGGAAGGAGACCGTACTGGCTCCAGCCCCTGTGATGTCACGTCCGGGCAGGAACCAATGGCTAAAGAACATGTGCCCGATCCTTATGACCTCACTTCCTGTCTTCCCCTTTAAAAGTCTTCCCCTTTCCCCTATTTGTCAGTCTTGTTCTGGACTCAAATGTATGCACATCTGTGCTGTTTATTGCTACGAAAACGATTTTGCAGCCAGGATACCATATTATACGGGTGGCTGCCCCAAACCTTTATCTGTGCATGTCTCGTTTTTGTGACACCATCCAGTATAAAGCCAACTGTTCATAGACACTTGACCATCACATCTATTTGAGCTTGATGGGCATCCCATTCCAAAATCCATGGGCAATGATATGGAGTTGACCCTCGTTTTGTGACTATAACAGCCTTCACTCTCCTGGGAAGGCTTTTTACAAAATTACAAATGTGTCTATGAGAATTTGTGCCCATTCAAACCAGAATTTGTGAGGTCAGGTACTGATGATGAATGAGAAGTGTGTTTGTATTTCTTTGGTGGATACTCCTATTTTTTTCCAACATCCCAAAGACATGAATATTTACCTCCCTCATCTTGAGTTTCTTCAAGATGTTTGGTAGAAGTATAGAAACGTATATTCTTAAAATTGATGATTTGCATATATTCAAAGAAATTCATAAGTATATATGAAAATAAGCATTATATTTTAGTGTACGCTAGTATAGTAAGGGTTAGCATCACAAAAAGGCCTGTGCTTGCATATTTTTATTTTTCTTAGCAAGCTGGAAACCACCAATATTTTATAAGTCAAGGTCAGGTATACAGTGAGGGGCAGACAGGCAAACCCCATACACGTGGTGAATGGGAGCTGAGGACTGGAAATAATGGTGGCAGGAACATGTCGGGTGCAAGGTGGGGAGAGGGCCTGTCAAGTGAGCATGATGGATAGAACAGAATACTACACTCATTAGGCTGGGAAATATTGGTGGAGCGAATTATAGGCAGGACCAAGGGAAGGCCATGGAGTGTTGGGAGTGTTGGGCCAAATGAGCTAAGTGAGGTAAGTTCTTGATAAGAACTGTAATAAATGTAAGATGGCCCCATTGCTGGGTGCTCATTTCACTGAACTGAGACAGAATGGTACTCTTTTATTACAAAAAGTACAGAACCATCTGTACATCCTGAGGTCTTTGAGTGCCTTCTTTGAGCAACAGGTTTATTCCACAACAGAAGCTGCCAGGGTAGTCTCCATCTGCCCATGGCACTGTATTGGACAAAACAACTTCATAAAATGGAAGAATTAAGAATTTCCAGGCAGCTTTCCTTGCAACCCTAGAAGACTTGGGTTTGAGCTTTGGCTTAGTCCTTCTTTGTATGGAATGAACATGTCGTCCTGGTATATGTGGGTTTCCATGCTACATCCTAAAGATGTGGATTTTCAACAAACTGGTAACTGGGGAATGTTTTCTGCCATAGTTTGAGACCCCATTTTAACCCTATGAATCCTAACTGGAGTGACTGGTTTGAGAATATGGATGCATGCACTGATGTTTTGAAGACACTTAAAGAGTACATTCATGAATGGAAGTAAGAAAAAAAATTAAATGAGTGAGCAGAGCCCTTTCTGTATGTATTGAGGGATAAGGAGTTTTGGGGATTTACACTTTTGTAGTGAGTCTTCTAAAAAAACATCCATCCATCCATTATCCAACCCGCTATATCCTAACTACAGGGTCAGCAACGTGTATTCCAGCATTAGTGTCACACGCTTAGTACATTCAGGAAAAACTCAAGCATGCTAATGAACATAGAAAAACATTTTCAGATTATTCATCAGGTTTCCAATTTTAGCAAAGAGAGAGGCGGGTAATGAATTATAGTATTTCGACGGGTGGATGTATATAGTTGCCGGCATGTTCACATTATTCATTAATGTAGCCTTAAATTGAATTAAAATTAAAAATAAATGTATTCGAGAAGAAAAGTATTGCATTAATTATGAAATAAGCAGAGTGGGAATATGAAAGTCAAAGTGCATTAGCGATTTAATGCTGCCTCAATCAATAGCAATAAAGAAACTATTAAGGGAACACAACAACAAAAGTACTACGCCAAAGCCACTTGTGTTTACTCAATTTATGACATAAGACATTGTTTTATTTTTAACTTGCTTTAATGAACAGTTTAGATCAGGGGTGTCAAACTCACATCCCAGAGGGCTGCAAGTTTTTGTTTTCAGCCACTGTCTTAATTATTAGCCAATTATTGCTACTAATGGACAGACTTATCTCCTTTGATTTTGATTGACTTACTTTATTAGATTCAGAATCCTTCATTTTCTTCCTTAACCAGCAGAGTAACAATAATGAGATGCTAAGAGATCCAACAGATTATCAGCTAACTGCATTCCATTTGAACCTTTTGGTCCATCATATACAGACGTGGCCAGATGTTTTGAGAAGGACACAAGTATTGGTTTTCACAAAGTTTGCTGCTTCAGTGTTTTTAGATCTTTTTGTCAGATGTTTCTGTGGTATAGTGAAATATAATTACAAGCATTTTATAAGTTTCAAAGGCTTTTATTGACAATTACACTAAGTTTATGCAAAGAGTCATCATTTGCAGTGTTGGCCCTTCTTTTTCAAGACCTCTGCAATTAACCCTGGCAGGCTGTCAATCAACTTTTGGGGCAAATCCTGACTGATGGCAGACCATTCTTGCATAATCAATGCCTGGAGGTTATCAGAATAGGTTTCTGTCTCTTCTCAAAATTGTCTGTCCACCCAAACTGAGTTCCGGAGCAAGAAAGAGCTTGGTCAGGGAGGTGACCAAGTACCCTATGGTCACTCAAACAAAGCTTCAGAAGTCCTCTTCTGAGGACCTGTCAGAAAGATGACCATCTCAGGAGCACTCCATCAAGCAAGCATTTAAGAGTGGCTAGACGGAAGTTATTTTTGAGTAAAAGGCAGTTTAAAGTTTCTGACAGCATGGAAACAAGGAAAAGATTCTCAGGTATGATGAGCAAAACTGTAGTCTTCTGGCAGAACTTGAATCGCTATGTCTGTCAAAGACTGTTCATTACCTGCCTAATACCATCCCTAAGGTGAAGCATGGTGGTTACAGCATTCTGTTATAGGGGTTCTTCTCAAAGGCAGGGACAGAAAGACTAGTCATGATTTGATGAAAGGATGAAGGCAGTCAAAAACAGAGAGGTCCTTCAAGAAAACCTGCTCCACAGTGCACACTCAGACTGGGACGATGTTTCACCTTTTAGCACGACAATGGACCGAAACATACAGCCAAGACAACACTGTAGTGACTTCAGGACAAGTCTCAGGCTGTTCTTGAGTGACGCAGCTAAAGTCCGGACTTAAACCCAATAGAACATCTGTAGGGAGATCTGAAGATGGAGGTTTACAGAGACTTCCCATCCAATACTAACTGAGCTTGAGAGGCTCCACCAGAAAGAATGGGAAAACCCTACCAATATTCAGGTATTTCTTGAAAGGACTTTTCCCAGAAGATTCATGGCTGTAATTGCTGCCAAAGGGAATTCTATAAAGAACTGAATTAAGGAATGAAGAAGTGTTCACTACATTGGTTGCTGTTTACTATGGACTTTGTTATGGACTTCATCGTGTGTAGTTTTTGTTAGTGCTTAATTTGTGTTTATTGCAAAGGGAACTGGAGTCATGTGGTTAGATTTCCTTTATTATTGTTTAATACATTCTTTCAATTTCTGCTTTGATTCCATTTGCTTTTTGTCTCTGTAAAGGAGTGTGTGAGCCGGGCCAAGTCTGGGTGCATTCCTGGGATCCCCACCGAAAAAATAAATAAATCACCATCATCAGGCGGTGTGAAACTTAGCTGGGCTTTAGACCGCTACACTTATGTGAATGAGAACTTTCAGTGTTTGATGAATTTGCAAACCTTTATAAAAATATACTTTCATTTTAGGTTATCAAGTGTAAATCGATGGGAAAAAATAAAAAGCTCACCCATTTAAAATTAAATCAATAATGCATTTCAATGTGCAGAAAGTGAAGGGGTGTGAATATTTTCTGAATCCACTGTATATCATCTGGTGGCCATAAACTGCCCAGTGTGTGTACGTGTTAAAATTCACTTGCTGCCCCATCCAGAGTAGGACCTGAAGTTGACAAGACAGGCCCCCAAAGTGGGCAACGCAGGTAAAAAAAATTAATAATGGTATTTAAAATAACGGTTATTGAAATTAAAGTTAAAAAAGATGACTTTAAATTATTATGGGAATTGAATAATGGATTTCAATTAAAAAAGAATATTAACTTTTTAATGATATAATTCACCAGTAAATATGCTGGAGTATCATTAGCTTTGGTATGCTGTTCAATAATTTAATTGTTTCTCAGGTTTGACCCTGACATTGCACCTTCTCTGTCTAGTTTCATTGCTACAAAGCTCTTAGAGTAATCCCTCAATAGCAGGATGATTTCAAAGAGCACTTTGCTTGATCGGGTCATTTAAAATGTTTGCAATTAGCCTCTCTTCAGAAACAGGAGCTAATAGGATGATCTAATCAAGAAGAATAGAGGGATAACACCACAACTTATGGCTTACATGAAGTGGATACCTCAACTGAAAATCATAGAATCTGAGTGGCTGAGTATAAGACAAAGTATATATAAGCAGATGGCTGAATGGTAGTAATGAAAGACTTGAACAGCATCTAATGGGGTCAATTCTAAGGTGTCATATGTCATCTATGGGACCTAATCTGCAGGTCCTGATCCAGCAGTTCTTCTGTGCAGCTTGAAATTTTGAAGCTTTACAGGTAATGACTCCATTCATTTCAGAAGCAACTTATTCCATTTTAGGACTGAAGGAAGCCAGACCCAATTTCAGGAGTACTGGATGTTGGATAGCAACCAACCCTGTATGGTACAGCAGTTCAATGGAAGGCACACTTAAACACACAGCTGCATTCATTCGTAGCAGCCTAATCAACCAAGCATGACACGTTTTGCAATAGGAAAAAAAAACAAAGTACCTAGAGAAGATCCAAGTGGACTTCACAAAGTCATTTGGCCCAAAAACTGAACCAGAGACACTGAACTCAGACCATGTCACCTCCAAGTAAGTCATGTGATTTCGTAATCAAAAGTGAACATAGCTGCAGCTCATTATAGTGATGGTAACATAACACAGGCTATCATTATGGTTATAATTTTTGGTAAAAATCTGGATCCAGGTGGCTATATTAAAACTCAGCTGAACTCATTATGATAAAGTATAGAAAGTGGCATGTCATGCACAGATAGATAGATAGATAGATAGATAGATAGATAGATAGATAGATAGATAGATAGATAGATAGATAGATAGATAGATAGATAGATAGATAATCAACAAATGCAACAAACATTAACAAAAATAAATGGCACAAAAGTGATAAAAATACACATGAAACAAGACTTTGAACTCTGGCAGAAACATAATAACTCTTCAAAACAAGTCGGTATGAGTATTTCCACATTATATAGACTGACAGATATCTCCTATGTAGCGTGCAAACAAACATTTTTTATCTTTATCCTTCTGCTTTAGAAATATGAGCTTTTTGTTTAGGTATTCGAGTTCTAGTTAGCAATCTACATTTTGATGACATATCAGTTTGACAGATCTAGCTTTGACTTTGGCTTGTTTCTGACTGCTACGTCTTTCGGTCCTTATCATTAAACACATACCTAGACTACAACTCTTTGATCAAATATTCCATCTATTGGTCCTGTATTCTTTTGTCCCATGACCTGCCTATATTCCAATGGCTCTGGAAAGCCAACAATTTGGAATAGCAGGATGTTGTACCGTGTTAGCCATTATGGATGTAGTGAGAAGTTAAGCATTATGACACCTTTTATTGGCTAACTAAAAAGATTACAATATGCAAGCTTTCGAGGCAACTCAGGTCCATTCTTCAGACAAGATGTAATCCATGTGATGTGATTACAGCTTGTCTGAAGAAGGGTCCTGAGTTGCCCCGAAAGCTTGCATGTAGTAATCTTTCTAGTTAGCCAATAAAAGAATAGCAGAATGGGAAGGGTAATTTCTCTGTTGAATGTGTTTATCCCTTAATTTACAGGTGAGGTCAATGAGCATGCACTGGTGCAACTTGTTGCTGCACCCACCACAGGACAAAAAAGCTCAGGTCAAGTTCCACCCTCTGGAAATGACCACCTATCTGCCACAGCCAGGGGTTACGCAGGCGTCCACTTAGCCTGGTCCAGCCGCTCGGGTCCTCAACAATGAGGATCCTGCAAGCCAGATCACCCTCGGGGGAATTGTGCCACATGGCTGATGCTCCCTCTCAATGTAGGTAATGTGCCTCACTCGGGACTCCATGAGCATACCAGCGGTACCTAAGGATTCTCCGAAGAGACACAGTACCAAAGGAGTCCAGTTATGACTAGTGTGGTGAATAAATAAATCTGTTAAAGATTAAGGAACAGTCTTTATTTAGTTGTCTAAATAAAAAAACAGTTGAATTTCAGGAGACTTTCTAAACTGGGATATCACCTAACTATTAATAATAATAATTCATTACATTTATATATTGGCTACACAGTGAGCAACAAGCCAACCAACGGTCTTAATAATTAATTAACCATTGGCTATCTACCTTTGTGAAGAGGCTTACTTGTGTTCTGTTTTGTGTGTTGCATTTTACCCAATTTTTGATACCCATTGCACACCCAAACTACCTGGAAGAGGATCTCTCTCTGATTTTTTTCACGAGTTTTTTTTGGGAGTTTTTTTCTTGTCTTCTTAGGGAGTCACAGCTGGGCAGCTGTCAAATAACAGGGCCTGTCAAAGCCCATTGAGGTACTCTTTATGTGATTTTGGGCAATACCAGAAATAAATAATTGTTGTAGCATCCAGAATTTTCAGTCCTAAATGTATTCAACTATGGTCAGATCCAGAGAAGTACCATATATACTCGCTTATAAGTTGGGTCTTGAAACCCGAAAAAACGATCATAAAATCAGACCCCGTTATACGTCCATTCAAAAATGTGACACTTAATGGTTTTTTATTTGTTTGCATCTTCTTGCTTCCTTCAATCTCGCACCGGTTTCTCAAACACATCGAATTTTGTTGCAGCAGTTACCAATTTTTTTCGCCACTTCAATGTCTTTTGATTTATAACCAGCTTCACATTTTCTTCTGATCGAATGCTCCTTCATAGATAAGGGATGCTCTTATGATAAAGGTGTATGAGGGTGTGAGATACAAAAAACACAAATAAGTGTAAATGTCGCTTTGGAATAGTTTGGGTATTACCGTGTGGTCACGTAGGTACAATACATAGAAAAAAAACGCAGTATGATCCATGGTTACTTTCTCAGGTGGGTTATTGGCATATCATAATCTCTTGGACCAATAGCGTGAGTTTTCCCCATTCAACAACTGACATTATAAGATACTGGAAATTATATGGTAAAATCAAGCCCCGACTTATCCGTAGGAGAACTTATCCATGAGTATATACGGTATGTGAATGACTAACTGAAGAATTTCACTTTGACAAACTTCATTAAACATTGTTTACAGTTTTGAATAAGTAGATAAGGTCTACCCATTGCTTTATCTATTTGAAACTGAAAAGGTTTCAGTTCCCTTAACCAGTCAAAGCAGGGTATTGGTCTTTAAAATTATGAATTCCTGGCAGTGTTTTAGAAGAATACTGGTCACCCGGTAGTTGCACCTGCAGAACAACTCTCATTTTCACCTCCCGTACCTGCAATGTGGCATGCGAATGCTATCAGCCCTGGGACATTAGCAAGACAAGTCAAGCGAATATCACAAACATTTCTAGGTTTTATGTGGAAGAAAGGGTTATTTTTCTCTTCCCTAGGTCACAAAACAGTCTCCTTAGCTTAGGGTCACACTCCAATGTACATCTCATTTAAACACAATAGACATTTGTTCATCAGGACAACACAATAGCCACATTCTCTCAGTGCATACAATGAGGACCTTTCAGTAAAACATATCCATGCAATCAAGCGGGTAGACTGCTTGGTCTGCCTACCAGTATATCCATTTCACATCAAGGAGTTTTGACCAGTGCTGTACCATCTTCCCACTTCATGAAGTATATTGAGAGCCCTTGATAAATTACAGTTATAGCTCAGTCCTCACAATAAACAAATAAGAAAGGAAAAGGGGGGCACTCTCCAATGCAAGTCACCATCCTGTACCGATGTTCAAGTCTGATGAAATGAAGTGTATTTTGTGTCTTGATACACAGTGACTATTTCTCTGGAGAAATGCAGACCTTTTTTATATTTGCAAGAATCTCAACTTGATCTGGGACTCTGTTTGTAAGACTTGTGCACTCAAGCACAATGCCACAGCGAGTCAATCATATCCGTAGTGCTGCTTCCATTTCCAGTCCCAGTAGGGGACTTGAACTTGTCATGTGAATGCAGCCGCCATCTCGAACTTAATCACAATGGTTTGAGGATCATCCTCCTGGGGAACCGGGAGGTCAGGTAAACAGTGTAACTTAAGGGATGATATCCCTCATCTGTTAAGCCCATGAACGCTCCTGAAGACAAAGCTGAGAAAGGTTATGAATGTTGAACAGAAGAAATGCTTTTTTTTCCCAATTCTATATCAGTTTTTATTTAAGATAAGTGAGGATGCTGGACATTTGATTGTTGTGTGTTATTTTTTTGCAGTAGATGGGAAAAAATGTAGTGCATGTCTAAATGAGGTAAAGAGAGCAGGAAAGGTTTCAGAAACATTTAAATTACGGCAAAGGAGAGGGGACTTTTTATAGTTTGCTTCACACAATATTTTGACATTGTAACTGTAAAGAATATTATGCAGTTATAATATAGTATTTCTGACACTACTGTATACAACATGATTTCATCAGCACATTTTTGTAACCTTCTTCACGTTGTTATTTTAAATGGTTTCAAAGGCACTGTAAAGAACAGATATTGACTGATTAGAACAGTTTAGCTATGTTTGCATTTATTGATTAATACCAAGAATCTAATAACACATTATATTTTCGTTCAGTAAAGTGTATATAAGACAAAAATCATACATCTATCTGAAAGTTTATTAATTATGATTTCTAGGTAATATCTAATAGTGCAGTACAAAAACTAATGAACAGGCCACATCTAAAGGTACAATGGTGAATGAAGGGACACATTTAATTGGATAGTATACACCAATCAGGCACATCATTTTATCTGCTTAAAAAAAAAATCAAAAAAAAAACAGCTCTTACCCTTCGAAGTATGGACTGCACAACACCTCTCAGTGTATCCTGTGATATCTGACACCAAAACGTTAGCAGCAGATCTTTTAAGTTCTGTAAGTTCCTTTGTAGGGCCTCCATGGATCGGACTTGTTTTCCAGAACATCCCACAGATGCTCGATCAGATTGAGATCTTGGGAATTTGGAAGGTAAGTCGAAACCTTGAATTCTTTGTCATGTTCCTCAAACATCCCTGAATATTTTTTTGCTGTGTTACAGGGTACATTATCCTGCTGAAAGTGGCAATCTAGGACTACCAATGTCATGAAGGAGTGTATGTGGTCTGCAACAATCTTTAAGTAGGTGGTACGTATCAAAGTAACATCCACATGAATGCCAGGACCCACAGAATATTTCCCAGACCATCACACTATCTTCTTAGTCTTGTCTTCTATCCATAGTGCATCCTGCTGCCATCTCATCCTCAAAACAGCAATGCACCCACACCTGGACATCCACAAGATCTAATTCACCAGTTTTTTTTTTAGAACATTAGAACAATTCACAAAGGCTGTGAATACTTATGTACATGTGATTTCTCAGTTTTTTTTTATTTTTAATAAATTTGCAAAAACCTCAAGTAAACTTCTTTCACGTTGTCATTATGGGGTGTTGTGTGTAGAATTCTAAGGAAAAAAATGAATTTAATCCATTTTGGAATAAGGCTGTAACATAACAAAATGTGGAAAAAGTGTGAATACTTTCCGGATACACTGTATATATATGATCACTTCATTATATCTTACAGTTTGTAGATGCAAGAACTCATCCAATATGGCTATGCTCTGACTGACCTGCTGTCATTGCCATTCACCTAATTGTCCACTTCAGGGGTGACTGCATAGAGAAGAACTATATGAAGAGTGGGAGAGCAGGTAAACTTCACAGAAGCAGCAGCTGCATTGACTGTGTTTTGAGGCACTGGTGGTAACGATTGCTCCATAGTAATACCCACTGTTTCCACATTATTTCAAAATGCTAATGAGTGCCAAGTTGTTTACTGAAGGATGTTAGGCTTCTGACTTACAAGAATCATTCTATGCCCAATAAGCACAGTGTGCTGTTTTACTGTCCATGTCTTTATAGGGAGATCAAGTTAAAATTCAAGTTTATTGCTTTGTGTACATTGTTCATTTAACATTAAGTAAAAGTATATCAAACATTAAAGAGAATACAAAACATGTTAAAACAAGTTTAAAATATAAACCCAAAGGTTTATATATTCACAGACATTCACTTATTTATATACTGTAAATAAAGTGTAATGTAAAAATTTCCCTAGTCAAACCCAGCACTGAACCTTAGAAGCTTTAGGAATACCAGGACATGTCAACCCAAGTGAACAGAGTAACAGGATTCAGCTTAATTGTAAGGTTTCTCTAATAATCAATTAGCATTTAAAATGACTAATTACAGTAAAGATATACTAAGGGAGTTGACCATTAGGAAACTAGAGGAATGGCTGCTGAAAAAAGGGCTTTTATGTGAATAATAAATTAAAAATCAGTCATTTCAAGCAGCAGTAGCCCTTAGCATTGGATTGACTGCATTTTTAATTTAATGTAACAATATCTAAAAAAAAGGCATCAGCTTCTATCAAAACATGAACATTTCTGGGTGAGTCCTGACTTTTGACTGGTAGTGTAAATCCACATAATAAGTAGCTTCTCCTCTTTTTTCAGATAGCTACTGTATTGTACATATTCAATTGACGATTCGTTAATAATATACACTATTTAGCTGTTCTTTATTTTTTGCCCTGAAGAAAAGGTTTCTACCTCGAAACATGTTAGTGAATTACAAACTATGCTGACTACCCAAGATTCCTATCAAAACAGACCAATTTCTTATCAAGACTTTTCAAGTAGTATCAGATTATAAATTAAGACTCATTGGATCATTGAGCTCATTCACATTATTATTGTTTTAGAACTGCATTCATTACTTTTGCACTGTCTTTGTCTTTCCCTAACCCTAACCCTTTAACAATGAAGATCTGTAAATCTGAGACCCCCTAAAAGAATAAATATTAATACAATCAAGAATTTAAAACACACATTAGTAAATCAGACAACAGGAATTTGTACTTGGAGACCCACATTTTAGACACTAAAGAAAGAATAACACAAAAGAAAGTTAGGAGACCCGTGAGAGCAATCTTCTTCCTCTTGGTATGGTTAGTACCATGAACTTTACTTCCAAATAACTAAGAGTGCTATTTTAAGAACAACAAGCCAACATCCCAAGCCAATACAGCTTGTTCTTAGATAGAACAAAGTGGAATGTAAAGGGGTGAGTGGAGAGAAGCCTAGAGGCAAAATCAAAATGCATGGAGGAGCGTGCAGTCAGTCACTGAATGTGAGTGGGACAGAGGGGCATATCCCAGGACAGAGCTCCGAGAACAGCCATTGTCCAAAAACTGAACAAACCAAAGCCCTGTGTATTTTTCTGTATGTTGTTATACTAATGCATTGTAAGATATTTTTTCATTTTTTGGTAAAAATTATGTATATATAAATCTATATATATAAAATCCCTGTGTGCGTCCAGGTGTCCATGTGTGGGTGTCTTCTGGTGAAGTGCGCATGCGCGGGGCACGGTGTGATGCGCGATATTACTGTCAGAGAAAGTTAGAGCCGTTTTACGGAAATACAAACCAGTATTACTGGAGGAAATTAAAGGTACACAATACAGTGACGCATATTACAGCCACATATAAGCCAGTATTACTGTCAGAGGAGATTAAAGGCATATTACCGACGTGCACACCTGTATTACCGCCAGAGAAAATTAAAGGTATATTACGGACGTACAAGCCAGTGGACGTACAAGATGGTATCCTTCAATAAGGGCACGAACAGGCATCCTTCAATAAGGGCGCGCACAAAAACGCGAGCCTCAAAAGGGCGACCTCAATTGGGCGCAGCGAATAAAGGCGCGCGTAAATAAAGATCTGCACCTTTGTTGCTCTTCACATATTCCAGAGCCATTTGAACTAAATTATCTACGAACGCCTTTTTTCGCCGCGCTCAATTGAGATCGCCCTTTTGAAGTTGCCTTTTTGTGCGCGCCCTTATTGAATAGAGCCGTACAAGACAGTATTACTGTCACAGAAAATTAAAGACACACAATACACAGCGGCAGCCCACGAAGAACGGTCAGCTCAGCAAGTAAACATCAACAAAAGAAAGGCTGAAAGAAAGAAAAATACAACCAACAAAAAGAATGAGGTCAAAGTCCCTTGCCATTTAATATAGACTGTTCCTACTAATGTTTATGCACTACTGTTCTAGCGCCCGTTATTGTAACGGGCTAAATGACTAGTATTATTATATTGTCGTATTATGTATTATAATATTCAACCATTATTAATTTCCATCACATATTTGTGTATTTCAATGCATCTCCCTATCTTGTGAATGGTTAGATTATTTGAAATGCTTGAGATGTTATGTTTCTAGTGCTGTGGGATCACATTGTTTTATTTTATTTTTACTATTATTTTTTCTATTCTTTTAAATTTTCTCTTTGTTTTTTACATTATGTTACAAATTCAAATGTTGGAAATAGTGACTGTCAAATTTCTTAATTTCTGTTTGTGTACCCTGTCACACTTTCTTCTTCATGATAAAAAATACCAATATACAGTGCATCCGGAAAGTATTCACAACGCATCACTTTTTCCACATTTTGTTATGTTACAGCCTTATTCCAAAATGGATTAAGTTCATTTTTTTCCTCAGAATTCTGCACACAACATCTCATAATGACAATGTGAAAAAAGTTTACTTGAGGTTTTTGCAAATTTATTAAAAATAAAAAAAACTGAGAAATCCCATGTACATAAGTATTTACAGCCTTTGCTCAATAATTTGTCGATGTACCTCTGGCAGCAATTACAGCCTCAAGTCTTGTTGAATATGATGCCACAAGCTTGGCACACCTATCCTTGGCCAGTTTCGCCCATTCCTATTTGCAGCACCTCTCAAGCTCCATCAGGTTGGATGGGAAGCGTCGGTGCACAGCCATTTTAAGATCTCTCCAGAGATGTTCAATCGGATTCAAGTCTGGGCTCTGGCTGGGCCACTCAAGGACATTCACAGAGTTGTCCTGAAGCCACTCTTTTGATATCTTGGCTGTGTGCTTAGGGTCGTTGTCCTGCTGAAAGATGAACCGTCGCCCCAGTCTGAGGTCAAGAGCGCTCTGGAGCAGGTTTTCATCCAGTATGTCTCTGTACATTGCTGCAATCATCTTTCCCTTTATCCTGACTAGTCTTCCAGTTCCTGTCGCTGAAAAACATCCCCACAGCATGATGCTGCCACCACCATGCTTCACTGTAGGGATGGTGCCAGGTTTCCTCCAAACGTGACGCCTGGTATTCACACCAAAGAGTTCAATCTTTGTCTCATCAGACCAGAGAATTTTCTTTCTCATGGTCTGAGAGTCCTTCAGGTGCCTTTTGGCAAACTCCAGGCGGGCTGCCATGTGCCTTTTACTAAGGAGTGGCTTCCATCTGGCCACTCTACCATACAGGCCTGATTGGTGGATTGCTGCGGAGATGGTTGTCCTTCTGCAAGGTTCTCCTCTCTCCACAGAGGATCTCTGGAGCTCTGACAGAGTGACCATCGGGTTCTTGGTCACCTCCCTGACTAAGGCCCTTCTCCCCCGATCGCTCAGTTTAGATGGCCGGCCAGCTCTAGGAAGAGTCCTGGTGGTTTCGAACTTCTTCCACTTACGGATGATGGAGGCCACTGTGCTCATTGGGACCTTCAAAGCAGCAGAAATTTTTCTGTAACCTTCCCCAGATTTGTGCCTCGAGACAATTCTGTCTCAGAGGTCTACAGACAATTCCTTTGATTTTATGCTTGGTTTGTGCTCTGACATGAGCTGTCAACTGTGGGACCTTATATAGACAGGTGTGTGCCTTTCCAAATCATGTCCAGTCAACTGAATTTACCACAGGTGGACTCCAATTAAGCTGCAGAAACATCTCAAGGATGATCAGGGGAAACAGGATGCACCTGAGTTCAATTTCGAACTTCATGGCAAAGGCTGTGAATACTTATGTACATGTGCTTTCTCAATTTTTTTATTTTTAATAAATTTGCAAAAATCTCAAGTAAACATTTTTCACGTTGTCATTATGGGGTGTTGTGTGTAGAATTCTGAGGAAAAAAATTAATTTAATCCATTTTGGAATAAGGCTGTAACATAACAAAATGTGGAAAAAGTGATGCGCTGTGAATACTTTCCGGATGCACTGTATGTGTTGGTTGTTTTAAATGTTCTTTATAAATTAAACGAAACTAAATTGCCATCTGTTTAATATTTTTCTATTTATTCCCTTGTTATATTTCTTAGTAAAATTTTGTTTATTTGAAATTTCTAGTTTCAAACTGCATATGATTGTTGCAGTGCATTTGCTTGTTTATTCTAACTTTTGACTCTGACATTTTTTTTATTTATTACACTCTGTTTATTTAAATAAGAAAAAGTCTGTGAGCATATAATAATAATAATATTTTATTTATATAGTGCCCTTCCGATGTTCAAGATGTTTTGGGTTTACATTTTGATCTTTTTTAAAATATGTATTATAATATAATATATGTATATGCATATGTATGTATATATGGCATATTTATAGTTGTTTGCATCTTTTTGTTTTAATTTCCTGCTTATTAAACATTGTGAGTTTATCAGTAGTAATGAGTGAACCCCACTGAATTTGCGTCACCTCATGTTTGGTGAAACCACAAAAATAGTCGCTCAGTAAAATGCACTGATGTCAAAGGAGAAGGAGAAACTGAACAAGTTTTGAGTGGATTATAATGGTGCAATGGACTTTAAAGCATTGATGACAGCTAGGGAAGTATCTGACAACTATGCTGGACTGATTAGTGTGACCACAACTGTGACGTGATTTGTAAGGCAGCAGTACTGTGCCACTGTAACTCCCTGACATACAATTGATAGAATTAAACTTAAGTATGGAATAGGTGCTATATAAATAAAATGTATTATTTGTATTACTATTATTAAATACTGCAACAGTAGAATTGCTTGCAAACAGGAAGCATGAATTCAGGAGGTACTCACCTCCCTTGAAAAGTACACTGTGCTATTTTGTTTTCCTTGACGCTTTTGCTCATTCACTGTCACATTTACTAGATAATTGCTACATAAAAACACATGGATTCTTTATTCCTTCCTGTCTGTATCAACTGCATAGCACTCTGGGTAATACTACTGAAGTGGAAATCTCATGTATTACATACAGAAAAAAACATTACCTTTTCCTCTGCACCTGTGTTTTTTGTTTAAATGTATTCAGAAGTTATTTGCTCATTTTAGGCTACTATTAGGATCAGGATTATATATTTGTGGGGCTGTCCCATTCAACATTGGCTGCTACATTTCTGTAATATCACACTGGTTTTGCAAAGCATCATGGGGCACTGGGAAAAAAAAGTTTGCCTAAACTAGCGGCATGGCATATTTCCAGGGAAATATTTAGCTAACACAGCATATTTGTTACAAAAATCATTTGGAGAATTTCAACAATCAACACTATTTATCAATAGTAGTAGTAGGTTATTCTCTTGGTAAGTTTTGCTATTTACGCTCACTTGTTCTAGCAGTGCAATACCAACAACAGTCAGCAAATTAAAACAGGGAACCGAACATCATACAGTAAATAGCAAATGCAATATCCAATTGTAGATACTGAAACAAAATGCACATGGAGTTGTCATTATGAGTGACGGTCGAGTAGCCTTATGAAATGAGGTTAAAAGCCGTCTCAGAATTGCGTTGTGTATGTTCTACCTCGCATGTTGAGATTGTTATTTGTTGGAATTTGCAACCCATTGTCTCATCATTCATTAAAACACCTTTTACTCACGTCCCACATTCACAGTCATGTTATAAATGCCCACAAAACTCTCATAAATCACAGCGGTGACATAGGGAGCATTTAGATAGATAGATAGATAGATAGATAGATAGATAGATAGATAGATAGATAGATAGATAGATAGATAGATAGATAGATACTTTATTAATCCCAGGGGGAAATTCACATATTCCAGCAGCAAAAATATTAAATTAAAGAGTAATAAAAAATGCAGATAAAAAAACAGACAATAACTTGAATAATGTTCAACGTTTACCCCCTCTGGTGGAATTGAAGAGTCGCATAGTTTGGGGGAGGAATGATCTTCTCAGTCTGTCAGTGGAGCAGGACAGTGACAGCAGTCTGTCACTGAAACTGCTCCTCTGTCTGGAGATGACACTGTTTAATGGATGTAGTGGATTCTCCATAATTGATAGGAGCCTGCTGAGTGCCCGTTGCTCTGCTACGGATGTCAGACCGTCCAGCTCTATGCCAACAATAGAGCCTGCCTTCCTCACCAGTTTGTCCAGGCGTGAGGCATCCTTCTTCTTAATGCTGCCTCCCCAGCACACCACTGCGTAGAAGAGGGCACTCGCCACAACCATCTGATAGAACATCTGCAGCATCTTACTGCAGATGTTGAAGGATGCCAGTCTTCTAAGGAAGTACAGGCGGCTCTGTCCTTTCTTGCACAGAGAATCAGTATTGGCAGTCCAGTCTAATTTATCGTCCAGCTGCACTCCTAGGTATTTATAGGTCTGCACCCTCTGCACACAGTCACCTCTGATGATCACGGGGTCCATGAGGGGCCTGGGTCTCCTAAAATCCACCACCAGTTCCTTGGTTTTGCTGGTGTTCAGGTGTAGGTGGTTTAAGTCGCACCATTTAACAAAGTCCTTGATGAGGTTTCTATACTCCTCCTCCTGCCCACTCCTGATGCAGCATGCTGCTTTTGAACATCACAGAGGTACATCCTTCATCTGTTGTTTCAGTCTCATCTGAAACGTATCTTTAAGGTATAAAAACTCCAAGGTCTGGTTAGTTGTTTTACATGATGCTCTGATCTCTTTCTACATGTATCTCTCATTACGATCTGACCCTGTAAATCGCTTGCCTTGTAAGTGTGATTTAATTATGTCTTTGTTACAGCTGTCCACTATGTAGTGATTTGTAAATCAATTGTTTCTTATTTACTGTCTTGGTTGTTCTTGTTATTGGTTGTTGCACTTGTTTACAACAAGGTGTGTCAAGTATATCCTTCAAGAAAGGTTGTTGTTGTCATTTATGTGGATGTGCCGAGTTGTTAAAGTATTCTGCAGGTTCACGGGGGAGTCCCCACATAAGGTGTGGAGCGGGCTGAATAGCGTGAGTACTAATGTCCTAAATGAAAAATGGAGAAAAGTGACTGCCAGATAGCTACTGTCTTTTATAGTACTGTTTGCCTTTCTGAGGATGATTGTGGTTTATATGTCATGAACAAAAAGCAGCTAGATAAGCTAACAATATTCTCTGATTAAGTATGTGAAGGTGGGATATTTATAGGGTTTTTTTTATAAAATTTTCAACACCTCCTTAGTGTTATATTTACCCCCATAAAAACAAGTCAAAAATGTTGAACTTTTTTCAACAATAAAAAATGTTATAACAGAAATAAGAAAACACCAAAATGCCAACAATAATACAGTAGGAAAGGTATGTCTTGTGTCGTCTGCTTTAGTTTTTGTCCAACAACAGCGAAATTAGAAGCATGTTTCTTTGCACACTTTTCTTATTTTTTCTGTTGCTTGTACATAAGAGGGTAGAGTGTCCGTGCCTGATCCACACGATGAATGTGCCCCTTGCGCTACGTACTTCCATATTTCTACTGACATGAACATTGACAGCTGTTGGATTGTGAACAGTGCTTAGGGGAATAACATCTTTTTTTGTCCTTCCACTTGATAACAAGTATTTTGTCTTTGCGCCACATAAATACTGCACTCCTCTGCAAAGTTACATGACTGAAGTCACCAGGCATATCACGGCAGTTTGGTCAAGAAGTGCCATAAATTCACTATCCGTGTCAATGTCTGATGACCATTGTGACTATTACCATTTGACACAACTAATGGTGTGGTTTCAGTTTGTTCTAAAACTGACTTTATAGCCTCTCGATAACACGCTACTGTGTTTTGGTTGAAGGGTCCTCCCAACTCATTAATATCGATGATCTACTTTACAGTGGCAAAACGCATAGAAATATTTTGCAACATGACACCATTTTATCCAGCAGAATACTGTTCTGAGAGTTATTCTGGCTTTACACTGTAAAGCAAATTATTAAATGTCACCCCGAGTCTGACAAATCAAACAAGACCATGAAAACATCAATATATCCAAAAACACTCACCTCATAGCACCCACTCAACTGCTCCCACAGCTCCAGGTAGCTATAGTATATCACAGGGGAGAGAAATCACATTTGCATTTTTTATCAATTTTTATTAAAGTAAATATGCAAATACAAATTGGAGCTACTGATGTTGTAACTGTATTTTATTCTTTAGAGGGTCATGGGAATCCAGCCTATTCCCAGTGCAGGGCAAGAACAAACCGCAGATAGGATGCCAAAGAAAACATACAAATTGTTTAGTCCTTCCATGACAGTGTAACGGGATGGAGTAAAGGTCCTGGCAGCATTGGTTGCAATGAATTAGATGTTAGCCAATTGGAGGGCACAGTGCCCACACGCCACGGTCACTCAGATGACCATTCATTTACTTAACTGACATAACTAAATTCCAAAATTGTGGTTTGTCAAACCTGAATGTAAGACAGGAAACAACTCTGGGCTGCAATGCCAATCTAATGCAGGGCACACTAAAGTAATGCTTAAGAAATACTTTACTTACCAGTTGGAGCCCGTCCATATTTACTTAAGGATGGAAAGCTTTCCAATTTTTTATTCAGAACATTAAAAGCTTTAAACAGGCTGCATGTCTGACATTTCACTCTAGTAAAAGAGGTGAATTTGTCACATTAGATTTAAAAAGAAGAAAAATCTAACTGAAAGTAAGAACAACTCAATAAGAGGGATCAATTCCTAACTCTTCTGGAAACAGGGCCTAAATGTAATTTTAAAATGCTCTTTATTAACTCCACTCTGTTACACTGTAAATGTGACACACTTTTGATTTATACCATTCACTTGGCTAGAGGCCATGTCAGAACATCAGCTTCCTGCTTTCACCTTAACTTAGGGCAGCAGAACTGAGGAGGGTATTGAGCGATGGCTTCACACTCACAGCGCCGGGCAAGATGATTAAGTTAGAAAGGAACACGAAAGAGCGAGCCTGTTAAATGTCCCTCCTGCTCTATGACATGGAGGAATATTTGTTAGCACTTGAATCTCACTGTAAAGCAACAAAATGAAGAACCGTGACAAAATGTTGAGTGTGTTTTCAGGAAAATGATAAGCGTCTTTACTTATTTACAAAATGTAAGAATTTCAAATAATAAAATTAAAGTGGAAAATACAAAACACATATTGATGTAATATAAATTAGCTGGTGAAGAATGATATTGTTTCTTCTCGGCTCTTCAGTCCCAAATTCATTTTCAGGTTAAGAGGGGAAATAAGGGAAATACCTGGAGGGGTTTTGTTCCTTTTCCCATTGAGAGTTGAGGAGAAAAATACATTTCGAAACATAGTCTACTAAAAAGCTATTAAAGTGTACATCACACTTTTTTTAAGTAACTGACTCTGCTTCTTCAGGAAATCTATCACTCTGTATTTGATTTTATCTTGCTCTGCAGTTAAAGAATCAATCATGAAACAAAATTTGAAAGATTAATTTTTATCCTGCTGCTTGTTATGACAGTTTATATTTTTTTGTGGTTCAGATTTCAGACTTTAGATATAATAGTCTAAGCCTTCACATAATACTCTATTACACTGTTAAATGCATTACATGCACAATTTCACTTCACTTTCCCTTCCGCTATTCCTGCTGAGGATTGTGGTTAGCGACATGTCAAGAGTAACAGTGCAGGCCATCCTGAGCCTTGCAATGACCTCCTGGAACTCCTAGGGAATTCCCAGACACTCCCAGGTCAGACCAGTGTTTTAGTCCTGCCAGTATCTGTTGGGTCTGCCCAGTGCTTAGCTTGTAAATCATGAGGTGTCAAAGCTCATAGTGACTCTACAGCATAGAACAAGGACTATATGGGCATCCTAGTGCAGCACTGTTTCAGGATATTGATTTAAGTCATCAACCTAATAAATACATAAAATCAGTACGGCTTACATGTATACTTTCACGCATATGAGAAGGACTCACCTTATGAGAAGGATTTAGGAGTCATAGTGGACTTGTCACTATCAACTGCCAGACACTGTTCAGAAGCCTTTAAAAAAGCTAACAGAATGTTAGGTTATATAGCACGTTGTGCGGAGTACAAGTCCAAGGAGGTTATGCTCAAGCTTTACAATACACTGGTGAGGCCTCATCTGGAGTACTGTGTGCAGTTTTGGTTTCCAGGCTACAAAAAGGACATAACAGCACTAGAAAAGGTCCATAGAAGAGCAACTAGGCTCATTCCAGGGCTACAGGGGTTGAATTATGAGGAAAAATTAAGAGCTGAGCCTTTTCAGTTTATGGGAAAGGAGATTAAGAGAAGACACGATTGAAGTGTTTAAAATTATGAAAGGAATTAGTACTGTGGATTGAGACTGTTATTTTAAAATGAGTTCATCAAGAATACAGGGGCACAGTTGGAAACTCGTTAAGGGTAAATTTCTCACAAACATTAGGAAGTTTTTCTTTACACAGAGAACCATAAACACTTGGAATAAGCTACCAAGTAGTGTGGTAGACATACAGTAGGACTTTAAGGACTTTCAAAATTAGACAATGTTATAATGAATGAATTAAGTGGATAGGATGGGTGAGTTTTGTTGGGTTGAATGGTCCGTTCTCATCTAAATTGTTTTTTATGTTCTAAAATGAGTGTTTTGCTTGGTTATCTTGCAATCTTAAATTGTTTAGTTGTCCACACTGTGTTTCCACTCTCATTTTTGTCTGTGGTCTTTTCGGCCCCATTGCCTTGCTTCTGCACTTTTATCTCTCAACCTGCATGTCAGTATCCACAGATACTCTGTCAGAAACAGCTTCTTTTTTGAATTATACTGACCTGAAAATTTATTTCAATTTGTGTGGCTTCCAGTGTTTTTGACACATATCAACCAATGAAAAAACTAATAGCTGTAAGTTTAGCTAGGTAACTTTTATAAAATTTAAAAAGCCTGTATAATAATATTTCTTTTTTTAACACTAGAATTACCAGAGCCTACAAAAAAACTCATAGATCTGACCCACCTTAAATCCGTTCGCACCTCTCCCTCAGCGTCTTTTGTCCTGTAAATGTGCCGATCAGGGAATCCATTCCCGGATGGGTTTATCCATTCCCGGGAATTCGGGAATCCCACATGTCACTCCTGGGAATCCCAGGCTCCCGGGGATGACACAGTGCATGGGCATCTCACATGTGAACGGTTTTAGAACGACTTATTTTTAATAAAACTACTGCAATATGTTGGCACAAATAAAAGACTAACCTTATCTACAAGCAGTTCATGCTGTCCTATAAGTACATGTATCTTTAGTTAATAAATAACATTCGATCTGGCTGTTATGTAAGTAACATATAAATGTTCTGTTCTCTGTTCTGTTCTGTCCTCTGCATCTCCTGCCTGTGCCCAAAACATTAACATTTATATGTTACTTACATAAAAGCCAGATCGAATGTTATTTATTTGGATTTAGTTACTTACTTCCTACAGCGTAAAGTCACAAGTAGACTGCAGAGCTTCCTGTGTTTGATCAACACGGGCATGCTCAAAAAGTACATGTGTAATGCTACGAAAAGCGTACACTGACACTTCAGTACACGAGCAATGGTGCGAGAATGCAGTCAGACTTCTTTTTTGGGTACATACACAGTCCAGATCTAAACACTAGCGTGTAGAGTCGCTTGCGTACTGAAGAGTCTATAGCTGCAGGTGGAAGCTGCCGTCGCTGTACTTTGTATATAAGAGCCAGATTGGGGGTTTCGGGGGTGGAATCGTGAACACGACTGAGAGAATAAAACTGAATAAAAAAAAAACAAAGCTAAGCTTTACAAGTTTCATAAATTTACACCAGCTGTTACAGACTGAAATCAAATGTATGTTTTTATTCTAAGATAGTAAGAATAAGAGCAGTTCACTTCTCAAAACGGACTTGTCCAGTCTCGAACCTGTAAAGTTTTGATTATCAGTCAACAGTTGATACCGTTGCGCCACCGAAGCGGTTTTAACAAATGCATACCTTTTATGAAAGTGTTTATTTGATCTTTGGACTTCAGGCTTCACATATTATATAGTTTATGCCAACATTTTGTCATTTACTACTAAAATATGAAAAACTTTCTGCTTTAACAATGTGTTTACACAGATTATTGTAGAAACGGAACACACATGAAATGCATGTGTTCCAAATAACGATCTATTCCACTCTAAAACTCCAGTACTTCACTCCCAGATAATCAATCAAGGCATGAGCTGGGAGAAGTTTGTGCTCGTTCTGAGTCGGTGAGGGGATGGAACAGCAGGCTGCTTGCTGCTTGTCTTAATCGGCACATTTATAGGACAAAAGACGCTGAGGGAGAGGTGCAAACAGATTTAAGGTGGGCCGGATCTACAAGTTTTTTCCTAGGCTCTGGGTAATTCAAGTGTTAAACATCATAAATTTAATATATTAATTTATGTAGATTCTGGGATCTTAAATTAAATGTGGAGGTTCTGCAACACAGAGAGTTCAAAATCAGAGCTCTAGTAATCTCTGGTATAAACTAAGCACTGGATGTACCTCAGGTCTTCTCCCAGTGGGTTATAACCCCATCGTTCCACCATGTGAAACACTCAGGGAATGTAAGAATCAATTTCGATGAAAATATTGTTGATAAAAACAATTTTGTCAATCCCTATTTAACTGACTTCTGCAAAACATTATCAAATGGAGATTTGAAGATGGCTGAACTACTGCTGTTTGCCATGCTACTTGATAACTTATTCCATGTAATTGTGTTTGTGCAAAATTAACCTTATACAGCTCCCATCTGTGTTCTCTTTAACCTGGGGGACAACCTAATTATTTACCTTCCCGTCAATCTGGAGATGTAGTCATTTTATTCAGAAGCCCTCTAGTATTTCTGAACTCCTCACCCTCTCACAGACATTAGCCCAATAACTACATATACGTAGGAGCTTAATTTTCGCTGCTTGTACTTTCAGTCTCCTTCTTTCGGTTATTTCCAAGACCTCATGACCATATGTGAGAATTTACGTTATCGGCTGGTAAACTGAAAACTTTGCCCAAGGACTTAGATCCCATTTCACCTCTACAACACTACAGTACAACACCAACCATACTGCTGCCATGGCACTAACGCTTTGGTCATTCTTGTGATCATCTCCATTCTCTACCCTAATGTACATGAACTATTCCATTTGGTTCAGTTTACAACCCCTTTCCTCCTCTTCTGCAGGAGAGGGCCATGACCTCAAATTTGGAGATGATAATTGTCACCCTATCCACATCACAGTCAGCTGTGAACAAGTTACAGTGTGCATTATAGATCAAAATATGATGAGACAAAAAGCGCAACATCAGTCTCAAACAGAAGAAATGCAACGCTTAGGTTCCCAAATTGGATACTCCCTAAACATTGACTACAATTTGATATGCTTAGCTTAAAATAAAGCAGGGCTTTACAAACAGAACCAAACCACTCACAAAATGCCATACAAGTCTTGCCCTTCAACTATAGGGACCAAGTGGGATACAGGAGTACCCTAAAACCTCAAAATTCTGTTCCACTTTCTCCAGATGAATGGGGTACACAATCAAAAGATTTGTCATGTCTATAAAACACTCAATAAAGTCTGGTAATCTCAAATGTCCGTAAGATGTGTATAAGGACAAAGCTTTGGTCCAATGCCTTATTCCCAAGACAGATATTGCATTTCCAGGATCTGACGTTCCACTATCAGACAGAATCTCTGCTCCAGTACATCATCATGGGCTTTCCTTGGGAGGGCATCATGGGTTTTCCTCTTGCAATGTTGGAAAGTCACCACACCAGGCTGCAGCCCTCCCTCTGAGCAGAATAGGAGTAATCATAGGGAGAAAAGCGAACCATAGGGCCCTAGGAAAAAGACAAAAGCATGTGCTGGCACCCTTGACATGCTGCATTTAGCCATGCCATTGTAGACAGATGGCATTACCAGGCAGTGATAACCCTGCTACTGTAATGGATATCTTGGAAAGACTAACCACAGAGTTTCTTGGAGGCTTAAGAATGAGGAGTAGCAGTAGAAAAAAGTTAATACCACTAGAGGTCTAGCAAAATTAATTTTTCCACGAATATGTGACCCTCATGATAGGGTGACAATAAGGTCACAAGGGGTTGGAACTAGGAAGGAAGGCCTCCGGGTCAGCAGAGGACAAACCATGGTTCCAGGAAGGGTGACTAGCACTACACTGCCATTTAAAGAGAATGGGCATTAGAAACATATGTGGCTACGTTAAGGTGATGGGTCACTTGGTGTACAGAGATACTGGGGCTTCCAGAGGGTGCCCTAGTCTGTGGTTTTAGATACATTTACATTTATTTGCTTGGCAGAGGCTTTTATCCAGTGTTGCAGTTGTTGGAATGCATTTGACCCTGAAGTCATTTAATGGCTTGGCCTAATGTTAATTGTAGAACAGGATTCAAAGTCACTGGTAACTGGGTGGGCCGCTCCATCTAGACATGGTTCAACATCAGTGTTGTTTGGCCAGTAAAGTCAGGAGGTTTTCTTGTTTTTCTTCTTGGTCATCCATAATAAGTGTTTACTTCCTTAATAAATCATGTGTTTTTGTATATTCTGGACTGGTTGGTGTTATTCCTGGGAAGTGTATCGCAACAATATTGCCCCTTGTTAAGAAGGATGTTACAGACAGACGTAAGTTCACAAAGTAAAAAAAAAAAAATATGTTGTAGTAGGGTGCCTGGTTGGAAGCAGAATTATAGTCTGCCAGGATGTTAAAAGCAAGCAGGGCTCTACAAGCAGGGATCAAAACACTACTAATCATCTCAGAGCATGCAGTCGGCGGGACAGAAGAGAGTGTCGAGAAGTAATTTCACCATAGGAGAGGAGAGATATGGGACAATATCAAATCTAGAAGTTCCCCCAGTTTAACAGATGGTAGAAGTGAGGTCTGTTGCAATATGTATGGCTACATGAGAATTGTCTGGCACGCCCCGAGAATGGAAGGATGGGGTAAGGCAACCTCTTTGGGACAATACTCCCCCAAGACGTTAGATGGCAACTTCCCTGCAGCGTGGCGGTGCCCTGGATTCCTGCAGGGCTCCATGGGACATGCAGTTTAATACCACAGCCATGCTGGGTACTGTGGGTGTTGCCAGGAGACACTGCGAGAGAACCTGGGGAGTCATGCTTCCCTTATAGTGCAGAAGTACTAGGAAGTCACGAGGATGGAAGCCCCAAAGTACTTCTGGGCTGATTAAAGAACTTCAATTTTCCATCTGACCCAGAAGTGTCGCATGTCACATGGGAGGAAGAACAGAAGCACTTCCAGGTCAAAGACTAAAAACCCAGCAGGTGAGCCCGAGTTGAGTGGAGGTGGACAAAAACAGAAATAGAGAGAGAGAGAGAGAGAATTGTGCTTACTGTATTTACTTGGTGCGGTGGGCTGGCGCCCTGCCCAGGGTTTGTTTTCTGCCTTGCGCCCTATGTTGGCTGGGATTTGCTCCAGCAGACCCCCGTGACCCTGTAGTTAGGATATAGCGGGTTGGATAATGGATGGATGGATGGTATTTACTTGGCTGTGGTGCTTCATTATGTAAAGCACTTTGAGCTACTTTTTGTATGAAAATGTGCTATATAAATAAATGTTGTTGTTGTTGTTGTTGTTGGAGGGTACTGTTCAAGAAGGAAATAAAATTAAAGATCTTCTTGGTGCTTTTACCTGGTGTCCTGAGTGTCTGTCTATTGGATTTAAAGGGGCAACAGTGCCATGTAGCATCCAAGATAGATAGATAGAGCCTTTGAAGGATGTCACTGCCCACATTAAAGAATGCTGTCTTATAAGGAAAAAGAGAACCTGCTCTGCCCTTTCTTATATAGCTCCTCTGTGTTACAAGACTAGTCCAATCTGTCATTGACATGGACCCCCAAGTACTTGTAGGGGTTGACCACCTCTACATCCACTCCTTGAACAGTGTCTGGCTCTTTGATGTGGTGAAAGTCAATAACCAGTTCCTTGGTTTTTGCTGATGTTAAGTAGCAAACAATTCTTTCTGTTCCAAGAAACAAGGTTGTCCACCTGACTCCTCTACTCTGCCTCATCCCCCTATTAATACACCTAATTATAGGAACATCTGAGAATTTTTGAAAGTGCCCTGAACTGGTGTTATATTTATATTCTGAGGTATACAGAGTGAAGAGAAAAGGAGACAGGACTGTTCCTTGTGGTGCTCCAGTGTTGTTCATATTTGTATCAGAAATATAGTCCTTGTAAACTGCAGTCTGCCCGACAGATAATTCATTACTCATTTACCATATTTCAAAAGCATATGGATGAGGATAACTTCACATGAAATATAAGTATCTCTAAAGCTGATATAACTGTATACAGATGTTTTATCGACTTGATTGTTTAAGGGTATAACATCAGCATATCAGTTCACTTGCTAGGGTAGGACATGCATTCACAGTTCTGCACAATATGAGAGATACTTTAGTTAGGAGCGCCACAGGTACATTCTGGGCTAGGAATTACTTCCCAAATAAAAAGAGAATCACCTTATCTATCATATCCTGTAAGGATTCCGTTGTTGGTTTTCAAAACTTGGTGGGGCATTTCAAATCCAGGAGGTCTTTTTCTGGTGGTTAAATAAGCTATGAATATTGTTGGATGTTGCATGAATCCAAGACTTTACCTGTTTATTCTGTATTTTAAAATGTTCTTCACAAAGAGCCCCTGCTGATATTGTTGATGTCTGTCTAGATTTAACTGATTTAAGGAGGCCCTTGGGATATCAATGTGTACAGGTAGCAGCACATTACCAAAAACTTAAAGTCGTTCTGTCTTTGTGAAGTTGGAGGTAGAATGTGGCTGCCTGTGGGGATTCAAAAAATTGGAGTTGTCTTGATGCAACTAATAATACTAAACATAGCCGTGTTGTGTATCCAGCTTTCCAATGTCATGACTGTTTAGTCACACTGCTGCCCTTTATTGCGCTGTGCTGTATACAAGCTCTAGAGCTAAGCATCTCAGTGTTGTAGCTGTAGCACCGCAAGATACTCTGTGCAGTTTCTGTAATATAGTGTTTCTTGTGTGAAATATGGCAGCTATGCCATTCAAATAATTCTGAGAAACTTGGATGTTAAATTATATTGTGTTTTTTATATATATATTCCCTAAAAATTGATCAAGTGGGAACAACAGCTACTTATTCAGTTTTATTTGACTTTAGATAGATAGATAGATAGATAGATAGATAGATAGATAGATAGATAGATAGATAGATAGATAGATAGATAGATAATATTTATTATTTAACACATCTATATATATATAATTCTCTAAGCCGCCGCCAGAGCGGGCAAGACACCCATGAAAGCACACAGGAAGGAACCACGCCCATACCCATGAAAGCACGCAGGAAGGAGCCACGCCCACCAACTCTAAGACCATTGGATACGACGAAAACTCGCAGAGCCACGCCCACCAACTCGGACGCGACGTCTCGAAAAACACGCCGTCATTTCTGTTTGTCTGTGCTACAGTCCACATGCAGCTCTGAGCCACGTTGACTTTTCGGTTACGACGCACGACTGCGTGCAACATCGCAAACTGTTGTACACGCTACATACAGCAATTCACATCCGCAACAAACATGCGTCTTCATAGATGGTCCTGCAGGAACACGGAAAATGTTTCCCCGCCCACCAACACTCTTTATTCCCCGGCCCGTGTCCACCGCATCCGCGACAAACATGCATCTTCTTAGATGGTCCTGCAGGAACACGGAAAACGTTTCCCCACCCACCAAAGCAGGACCATGTTTGTCGCGGATGTGAATTGCTGAATGCGGCGTCTAAAACAGTTTGCGAGGGGTATCCCATGGGATCCTTAAAACAATCCTTTAAAACTGAGGTTAAAACACAATGAAGGAAGCAGTCTTTAAAAACCAATAAGCCCTGTGCCTCTGTTTCATTAGCGTCTCACCTGCTTCACCGATGCAAGCCCTGCAATAGTCGAGACGCTCTCTCAGCAGCTGACCTTCTCTGTGCCTGACTCCACTATAGGCTGCAGCAAAATTATGAAATTACGGGTGCATTTGTTTCACACAAGCTGTGTGTGTGGGTGGGTTGGTGTTAGTTAGTTAATTAGTTACTCGAAGGATTTCAAGATTTAATATGCACAAGCGGTAACACTGCAAAAGCAGCCCAAACCAGAAAAGACGGCTGGCAAAAAGTGGCCGACAAATTAAACGCGTGTGCATTGTACTTACTGAAAGCAGAGTTACGGATTTTGCAAATGTTCATTTTTTTCCCTCTGCTTAGAAAACATTTAAAAAGCGGCATGATTATGCGGCGTATACTATGCCGCTGGTTGGTATGCAACATGTAAAACAGTTTGTTTGTCGCGGATAATTTGCCATTTACTATTACACGAAGACAATTTCCTGTTAATACTTCATTACATTGATATAGCGGTGTTCTCAGTATTCAAAGCGCTATCCACACAGGGAGGAACCGGGAAGCAAAACCACAATCTTCCACAGTCTCCTTACTGCAAAGCAGCAGCACTACTACAGCGCCACAAGGCAGTTAAAGAATACACCGGGCTCGATTTTGTTTTCACTTCTGTTTACAGAGATCGGGTCGTAGATAGCATTGTTGCAATGTTACTTTTCTTGGTGGCTTATTACATAACGGATGTTTCACATGTTCATTTTTTCCCCTGTGCTTAAAAGACATTAAAAAAGTGTTTCTCAACTGTGACTCCGGAACATCTCAGTACGCAAGCTATATTAAGCGTCAACAACGAAGACTCGCTACACCTTAATCTACAAGTACTGACACTTATCCCTACCTACAAAGTAACTTTCACCAGCGTGGCCTTCTTCGTCACAGACGATCCCGCTTTCAGTCACGGACAATTATATGTTGCTCTCTCCAGAGGTCCATCTTTTCATTCACTCACAGTGGTATCCACAAACCCACCCCATTTGGACAACTGTGTCGTTCAGGAAGTGTTCACCCATCAATACATAATTATGCGGCGTATGCCACGCCGCAGGTTGGCTAGTAGTATTTATTCTGTTAAATTGTTGAAGAAGTAAACTCAAGTTAAGGGCTGACATTATGATCTTGTTAAAATATTGAAATTAAAACTTTTATACTGTAGATCAGTGACTGGCACTACAGGTAAGACACAGAGTATCTGATTATAACTTACTTAATTCTCAATATAGATCTCAGCGTTAACATTTGTATTTTGTAATGCATGTAGTAATAAAAAGCATTACTACAAATGTTCTGATGCTCCATCTACTGGAATGAAAAAGAGCAATACATTTTATTGCTAAAACATTTTGTGATGCGCCATCTTTAGGAATGACAGAGACATAGCAGCTGGATGGATACACAGACAGACAGACACTTTTCATTTTTACTAAGATGGATAAGTGACACACACAAATTACAGTGTGTGACAACTGGTCTTGTGAACAGAGGGACATTTTGTTGTTGAAATATTTCATTTATGGCTTTTACAACTATCCACTTGACACTTCTGAGGGTCTGGGTTTTTTTCTCTGCCTCTTTTTGTATCTATTGAATTTGCAACTTCAAATGGACTCACCGCTCTGAATGACCTCGTACTTCACTTTTTGGATTGGATGTCTCAGATATAGCTTTTGTCTAACCTTTCTTGACTTATACTTCACTCCAGTATGGATATATTTCATTACAAAATCACCCATTTTCCATTTTGGCTTAATTTAATTTGTGTTTAACAGTACATTAACATTTAAAGTGCTACTAAAAATGCAGCCATTCTGTCTCGTGTGCCAGAAAATGATAATGAGCTATTACTGAACTTGTAAAAGGCCATGAAACATATTTCTTCTAGGAATTAGTCCATTTTTAGATATCTGCTCATCTAGCTAGGTGTCACGGGGAGTAAGACTCTCCTATACAAGACCGACAAAAAATTTCCCTTGGCCAATTAAGGACTCTCATATTGCTAAAAGAGATTAATTCAATAGAAGAGCTGGTCTAACACTACCACCATACAGCTCTTGGTCCAGACCAGGCTGTGTTCTCAGTGAAGTTAGTATGCTGAACACACATTCATTTGGATTATTCAAGTTCATTGGCCACTCCAGTTGACTCTGACAGCCTTGCTGAATCAGTGGATAAACTTATATAATATATTTTCTGGCATTTCTGTATATATCTATATCTATCTATCTATATATACATTGTGGCGGATGGCCGGGATGCCCCTTCGCTATCTATTCAGGGGGAGCAGCGATGGACTGTGGAATACCTCCCCCTGGATGCTAGACGGCCGCCTCCCTGGATTGGAGCGATGCCTCGGTTTCCCGCAGGGCTCCATGGGAATTGGAGTTGGGTGCAGGCCTGTTGGGTCCCGCAGGCGCTGCCAGGGGGTGCTGCAGCTGGGACTCCTGAGCCCGTATGGGCAGCGTATTCTTCACACCAGGAAGTGCAACTGCAACTCAGCAGTCAAACACATGGAGCACTTCTGGGTGGACTATAAAAGGGGCCAGCAGCCATCACTCAATGGCCAGAGTCAGGAGGAGGAGGACAAAGCTTGACAGAGGAGTGGTGGTGCAAAAGACGAATTGTGTGTTGGTGTTTTTGGTGTACTTGGGACTGTGTTGTGCCTGTGAGTGTCATGGGGAAGATGTGCCCCACAGGTGAAGGAAAATAAAAAGTTCTTGCTTTTATACGTGCCTCCACTGTGAGTCTGTGTCGGGTCAGGCGCCTATATTGCGCCTTTTAAAACATATTATATATATATATATATATAGTGAAGATCAGCCGACTACAGACAGGCACAAAACTCCCAATGTCCAGAACACACACGTTTATTTTGCTTTCTTCAATACCGTACACACACAGTGCACAATTCGCCCATAATGCTCAGTCCTTTTACTTTACTTTCTTCTCCTTCTCTTCAGCCGCCTCCACTCCTCTCCCACAACCTCTGTTTTCTACCTCCTGACTCTGGCTCCCTGAATGGTGGAAGTGCTGGTGTGGTGGAAGTGCTGCAGTCCATGGCTCTGGAACCATTCAGGCGCCCCCTAGTGGTGGCCACGGGCCCACACAGGATTGAGCTTCCAAGCTCCGTGGCCCCAAAGCAAACCAGGGTGGCTGCCCTGCCATGTCCCGGGGGAGGTATTGTCCTTCTCCTGGTCCTTCCATCCTCCAGGCATCCTGGGTATATGTATATATATATATATATATATATATATATATATATATACATAATACAGTATATACTATTGCAATCTATCATCTATTATATCAATTACAGTCGACCATAATCAGCTACATTTTAATACAACCTTTCTCAGTTTATTACATTCTACAACCTATTGCAGTCTCAACTGGGTCCCTGACTTTGAAGTCTTAAGGCAGGCCCCCTTGAATGGCCATCCACACCAGGTTCTTGTGCCTGTTGGTGAGTTCATCAGAGGCTATGTTCTCCCAGACCACCGTGGCTGTGGCTGTTGGGAGGGTCCGGACCAGTTCCACCATGTCTTTGACTCTGATGAGCTTGTAGATAGTCTTTGGCTTCCACAGGTCTGGTTTCACTCCCTCCAATCTGTGTTCCCTTATGAACTGGACGACGTCCACGTAGAACCATGGGGTGTCCCAGTTGTAAGGGTATTCAACTTATACAACAATGCAGCAGGCAATGTAATTTAGCGCAAAGCAGCAGAAGTGATATGGTGTAGCTGAGGTGCAGCTTGGTTGGACCTCTCCCAGCACTAGATTAACTTGGATTGGGGATCTGTTTTTGTTATCAGGAGCAGTTGTTGGATGAGTAAAAAAGGGAAATATACAAGAAATAAATTGGAATCAGTAAACTAATCCATGATTGACATCACACAGAATGTTTGTTTTAAGACAGACAAGTGCATTTAAGTGGGAGATTTTCAAATTTAATTTCAAAAACATTGTGACAGGTGGCCTTGGCCATTACCCGGCTGGGACATCAACTGGATGGAAGGGGAGAGAGAGAATCTCTGAGGCACTACCTCCCCATGGACGCTAGTGGGCAGCCCTCCTGTGTGGCTGTGGCAGACAAAAGGTGGGACTTGGAGTTTGTTAAAGCCCAGGGAGAGCTGTAAAGTTTTACAATGGACTTCCACCACACCTGGGAGTGATTCCAGGTAATGCTGATGAGCCACCTGGAGCACTCCCAGGAATAGAATAACAGGAGCCACCTCACTCCATTCGAGGAGCCAGAGTTGAGAGGAAATTGGATGAAGCTTGTGAGGGAGGAGTGAGGCGGAAGGACTGTGAATTGTGCTCTGTACTGTGCTGTGCTCCGGGGAGCGAAGAAAAGTGCTTCCTCTGTCTTGAATAAAAGTATGTTGTGTGCTGCACTTGTTTCTCCGCGTGTCTGTATCGGGCTGGGGCAGCTGTATGCACCCCGGTGGTTCAAAACATGTAAAGTTCGTTTTATTGAAGATAGCACAATGAGAATTGGACTTTCCTAACAAATCTCCTCAAAGAATAAGTGTGCAGAATTTCAGCAAAATCAGACCACAGGAAGCTGAACCGTTTCACGCGGACAGACAGGCAGACGTGGCGATTGCAGTCGATGCTTCTTACATTATATGTGTTAGCACCCAATGAAATGGAATAAAACTATAAAGAGTGGATCAAGAGAACAGGGATTCATAAGCTTTGAATTGTTTTATATTCTGTATGTCAACATTCTAACAAGAAGGCAAGCCTATTTTGACTTGATAACTTTAATATTGATATTTCTCATTTTCAATTCACCCACTTAATCCAGGGATTCAGAGAAGATTTGCGCCATGACATACTGGTAAGATGTGTGCTGCTGTTGTGACTTTCAGTCCCTAGGAGTTCATTCACTCTCTAACTTCAACTCTATTATTACATTTTTGCAAATGACCCTTTAAAAGCAGGCAATTTTCATTAAACAGACAAAAGACTGAATGACAATGAACTAGCATCTCATCTACAGAATAAACTCTTAACTACACCCTAGTCAGCTCATTAGAATTCTCCTCCATTTTAAGAATTGTTTGAACAAAAGAGAGATTTTAAGAGGTAGGTCAAAGAGCTATCAGTCATTATTTTATATAGATCCTGTCACAGCAGGCACCATCACAAGGTATTTTACAAAGAAAACAAGAACACAATAGAAAGCCACACAAGATAACACGGTAGATTACAGGATAAGCAAACTGCACAGTAATACTGAGAATATACATTCAGCCTGCAAATGTTCAGGCATTAATTTAAAATAAAAAAAAGAAGCTGTGTGGGCATCCTGAGAACTCGTAGCGGCAGAGTCCTGCTTCTCACCATCTGTGTTGAGGTGCCATGTTCCACGCAGGCCTGTCTATGTTTCCTCCCACAGAGGTGGTTTTAGGATTACTCTAAATTGAATGAATCAGTGTGCTCTGTGATGACCCAGTATCCTGTCTAAGGTTTGTCCATTTCTTGTGCTTGAAGCAATCAGAACTGGCTTTACCCACCTGCAATAGTGTATTGAAATAAACTAGTTTTACAAAATCAACAAATGAATGAATAATGGAATCACAAGATTAAAACTTACAGTAGAAGACACAAACGATTAGGCCAACGTTCTAAAGTAAAGTACAGTAGGATCAATTATAAAAGAAATATGTCCAGAGATTGAAGATGAAAATGGCAAGAGTGAAAAGGAGTTTTAAGATGTGATTTGAGGTTTCAGTAAGATTAAACTGAAATGAAAAACTGAGAAAAAGAGTTCCACAAAGCACATCAATTTTCACTGGGGGCTGCACTTTCGGAGACCTAAATGAGAGGTGAACCGACTGTAAAAAGAGCAGTCAGTCCCAAAAGTTAAAGAGTAAGAACCGAGTCAAGGGTCAAAAAGTGAAATGGCAAAGCTAAATCATAAACCAAAAATCATAGTCAAGGGGCAAAGCTAGGTTTCAAAATACCAGTAATCAAAGTTTAAAGAAAGTAGGACACTAACTTTGGTCTAATCTTGGATACAAGTGAAAATTTTAGGGTGATCTTTATACAAGTGTGTAGCTGACATCACAAGCAGTGCGTCCCCAGTGTTTTATGGGAAATCTCCATGGAACCAGCAGCACATCCCACCAAGAAACGGTGTCAGCAAAACATGGTAAGAAAATGAATAACTTCTGAACCAAAGCTCTAAATGAAATTGACAATACAGCTTCAGAGAAACCCAAGAAAAAAACTAAAAAGAAGCTTCATACATAACCGACAATTATAACAAGACAGACTGGAGGATCTCAGGATCCTCACTAGTTCATATATGGTTGATCGAGTAGTGATAATGAATATTCGAGAACAGTGCTTACCAACCTGTGGGCCTTGGTGGTGTTGCAGGTGGGCAACAGCTGACACTGGATGAAACCCCCAGCCCACTACACTGACAGCTGCACTTGACTTGCAGCGGCAGCATCGCAGGTGGATCGTGGCCAATCCTGAATGACCTCCCCAAGCCCTGCTCTGGCAATCGTGCTCAATTCACCAAGGAGGGAAAGAAATGACAATTGCACTTGATTTATGTGAAGTTCTGAAATTGTGATGATCATGTGGTACCTCTCCCCACCCTCCCTTCACTCAGAGGGACAAAGTGGGTTGTGCTAAATTCATGGAGAAGGATTGGGACACCATCCCCTCCCTTGTGAAAAACTGGGTTGTAACACCACAAAGGTTCAGAAACACTGTCCCAGGATGCTGAGGTTTTAAATCTATAACTTAGGAACAGAATTTTGAAGTTCATGATTCACTGGAAATGTTTTTGTCTCGTTAGATTAATTAGAAAAGGAAAAGTCTACCATAGGGTCATGTTCATTTCAGGTGAGTTAAGAAAGTGTGGTTACGTAAGGAGGTCAGGTGAAGGTTAGAATTTTATTGAATAATTTTGACTCAAACCAGAGTGCAGGGTACATTCCAGAAATGGCCATAAGTTTGTCTTAACTAGTGTATCTTAAGCAGCACAGGATCATTTTCAGCCTTATTTCCAGCAGCTGAAGGAGATGCTTGTTCACAGTAGGACTGTAATAATTTGTAAAAGCTAAACATGCTGGAAAAGTAAATGAGAAGTAAATCATAGAATTTACAGCATCAGAACAATCAGATGAGAACAGGCCATTCGGTCCAACAAAGCTTGCCAGTCCTATTGACTAAATTCTTCTAAAAAAACAATGTCTAGTTTTGAACGTCCCTAAAGTCTTGCTGTCTACCACACTACTTGGTAGCTTATTCCATGTGTCTATGATCTCTGTGTAAAGAAAAACGTCCTAAAATTTGTGCAAAATTTACCCTTAACAAGTTTCCAACTGTGTCCCCTTGTCCTTGATGAACTCATTTAAAAATAACAGCCTCAATCCACTGTACTAATTCCATTCATAATTTTAAGCACTTCAGTCGTTTCTCCTGTTAATTTTCTTTTGCTTAAACTGATTAACTCTTTTAATCTTTTTTCATTATTCATCGCCTGTAGCCATGGAATGAGCCTAGTGTTGCTCTTTCATTTTTCAAGCCCTGCTATGTCCTTTTGTAGCCTGGACACCAAAACTGCACACAGTACTCCAGATGAGGCCTCACCAGCGCATTATAAAGGTTGAGCATAACCTCCTTGGACTTGTACTCCACACATTGTGCTATATAACCTAACATTCTGTTAGCCTTCTTAATGGCTTCTGAAAACTGTCTGGAAGTTCAAGTTCAAAGTTTATTGCCATGTGCACAGTAAGGAAACGCTTTTCCCTGTTCAATGAAATTCTTTCTTTGCTGTCCACACCAAATGACAAAACCAATGTATAAAGATAAACATAAATAATAAGTAGCAGATAGATAATAAGTAACAGAGGCAGCATAAAGTGTAAAAACAGAATAGAAGTATAAAGTGTAATGTGCAGGTAGGTGTGTGATGGACAAGTCAAATACAGTTACAGTTGTGTGAGGTAGAAAGAATGAGGTGAACCATGGTTATAAACTCCAGTCAGTTATTTAGGAGTCTAATGGTGTTGGGAAAGAATGAGTTCTTTAGCCTGGAAGTCCTGCATTTCATACTTCTATACCTCCTGCCTAAGGGTAGAAGTGTGAACAGTTCATGTTGGGGGTGGGTGCGGTCCCTGAGGATCGAGGCAGTTCTCCTGTGGACTCTGCAGTTGTAGATGCTCTGCAGAGAGGGCAGTGGGGTCCTGGTGATCTTCTCAGCAGTCTTTATCACTCTTTGCAGGCGTTTGAGGTCCATAGCAGTAGTATTGCCGTACCACCCAGTGATGCAGCTGGTCAAGATGCTCTCAACAATGCAGCTGTAAAAGTTGCCGAGGATCTTAGTCGAAATACCAAACTTCCTCAGCCTCCTCAGAAAGTACAGATGCTGTTGGGCCCTCTTGACCAGCTGTGTAGTGTTAAGTGTCCAAGTGAGGTCCTCACTGATGTAGACGCCCAGGTATTTAATGCTGCTCACCCTCTCCACTTCAAGCCCTCGGATGAACAGTGGCCGTTGAGGTCTCCTCTCCTTCCTCATGTCCACTATCATCTCCTTTGTCTTGTCTGTGTTGAGGGTGAGGTTGTTGTCCTCACACCATGACACCAGCCTGGCCAACTCCCTCCTGTAGTCCATGTTGTCCCCTCCAGTGATGCGTCCTATCACTGAAGTGTCGTCTGCGAACTTTAGGATGTTATTTTTGTGGGAGGCGAGACAGTCGTGGGTGAACAGGGTGTAGAGGATGGGGCTGAGGATGCATCCCTGTGGGGTGCCTGTGTTTGTGATAATGGTGGCTGAAATCCTATTACCAACCCTGACAGACTGGGGCCTGCTAGTCAGAAAGTCTAGGAGCCAGTCACAGAGGGTGGGGTGCAGGCCAAGTGCAGACAGTTTATGGGTGAGTTTATGGGGGATAACTGTGTTAAAAGGCGCAGCTGTAGTCAACAATGAGCATCCTGATGTAGGAGTTGCTAGCATAGAGTCCACTCTGACTCATAAATCCTTCTCATAATAATACATTACATTTAAGGGGTACACTTGATTTTCAAACCTCCCACTGTGTATTAAAACCTAACATCTTTACTTCCTAAATGTAATACTTTACATTTACTGACATTAAATTTCATCTGCCATAAATCTACCCAAGCCTGTATGCTTTCCAGGTCCCTCTGTAATGATTCAACAGATTCTAGGTTATCTGCCAATCCACTTATCTTGGTATCATCTGCAAACCCAACCAACTTGTTACTTATATTCCTATTCAAATCATTTATATATATGAAAAATAGCAGTGTCCCACTCTTAACATCAGTCAGTTCTGATAAGGTTCATCACACTATCACCCTCTGCTTTCTGTTTCTGAGCCAATTTTACATCCATCTACAAACAACACCCTGAACATTCACTTTTTTTTTTAGTTTGAAGCCCAACCCCTCATGTGCAACCTTATCAAATCCTTTCTGAAAGTGAAAATAAATAATCTTCTAAGCTCCATTTTGATCATATCATTTTGTTGCCTCCTCATAAAATTCCAGCTTGTTGGTAAAGCGTGACCACTCTCTTCTGAACCCATGCTGACTGTCCAGTAAAACCCCTGTTCCTGACATGTGTTGCTCAAACTTATCCTTAATAATTCTTTCCATTAATTTACCTGTGATGCATGTTAACTTTACTGGCCTATAGTTGCTTGGATCTGCCCTGTCACCCTTTTTATATAACAACAAGATAATAGTTGGCCATTTCCCAGGTCCTTCAGAATTTCCTCAGTGCACAGTGACTTCCTAAAAATATATGTCAAGAGTTTATATATGTACTTGCTAACATCCTTATGAAGTTGAGGATAAATATTATCTGACTTATTTAATCTAAGCAGTACTTCTCCCTCTGCAATTCCAAATGACTCAATACCTCCTTACTGCTTCTTACTTCTTACTTAATGGAAGGTTATTCATTTCCTCACTTGTGAACATTTCAGAAAAATGCAAGTTTAGAGCATCTGTTATTTCACGGTCTGTATTTTTATTTCCCCTTTATTATTCCTGATGCACTTCACCTCCTTCTTAACTGTTCTTTTACTACTAAAATACTGAAAGAATCTCTTTGGATCATCTTTTGCCTTATCTGCTGTATTCCTCTCTAACTACATTTCAGCCTCTCTAAAATCCTTCATAATGGTTGCCCTCATCTTCTCATACACCTTTTGATTCACATTCAGTAATTAATCGTCTATACTTTACACAGTCGTTTTTTCCTTTGCAGCTTGTTTTTCAACTCTTCATTAACTCACTGCAGAGTTACTTTAAAAATCCTATTAATTCCAAACTTAGGCATGTACCTGTCATGCATTACATGTAAAACGTTTTTAAACATGTTCCACTGCTCCTCGACTGTCTCTACACTTAATAGCTTATCCCAGTTTATCTTTGTTAAACTTTGCCATATCTGCTCTAAATTTCCCCTACCAAAGTTAAACTTAACAGTTTTAGTCTTTGCATCTTCACTCTTCCAAAACACTGAGAACTGTAATGCATTATGTACACTTGACCCTAGCGGTTCAATAACCTCTACACCCTCAAATCTATTCTGATTATTACAAAATACTAAATCCAGACAGGCTCCCCCCACAACAGTGATTTAACATACTATGTTAAAAAACAGTCACTGATTACTTCTAAAAACTCCTGCTCTTGTGCTTCACTATTTGCCAGGTTATTCCAGTTAATAATTTGGGTAGTTAGTGTCCCCAAACAGTATAATATCCCCATATAAACTTAATACTACTAAAAAGATGTACATTGAAATTGCTGTCTGCATTGGGTGGTCTATAACACACTCGGAAAACAAGGTCTCTTTCCCTAATGCTTTCCAGACAAAGCCAGATGTCCTCACTAAGATGGGTCTTGTCGACCAATTGAAGAGTACTTGCACTTAAATTCTCTTTAATATAAGCAGAAACCACACCTCCTTTTCTGTTCTGGCTATCCTTCCTAAAAAAAATGTGTATTCCTCTATGTTACACTCATCGCCATCTTTTTTTACTTAAAATTAAATGATTTAACTTGCGTGGTAAAACCAAATGCCAAAAAATAAATGAAAGAACTGCTACAGTTATTTTATTCCTTCTGACAATTTAAGCTACTATAATATTCTCCCTATCAATGGCCTGCTGTTTCTCCTTCTATGAGGTTAATTTTTCTTTGTCTATTCTCCTAATTTTGTGTCCCTCACTTGAAAGGTTTCCACTCTCACTGTTTGTATTTCTTTGTATTAATGAACTCTTACACTGGCACCCTCCTAACTGCTTGTTTTTCCATACCAGTAACAACTGTTCAGTCTAAAAAAACTCACTTACTGAATATCCACTGCTAGTTAATTTCTTATTGTCTTGTCTGCTCCTACAGCTGCATGTGCCTGATCAGCACCTTAACACTAGCTGCCTGCCTATGTGTCGCAGAGCCCTTCTCTTTACTGTTTTACAGTCAGCTGCTCCTTTTTTTCACTAAGGAATTGTTTCTGTTATTTTTAACTATTTATCGCTACAATGCCACTTATTTACTTACAAAAATGCCAGTGTCAACTGATGCTAGTTATTGCCCTGCTTCACTGATGCTAGTTTGAATTAAAATTAAAAAGTACAAGTAACTTTTCTAAATGCTCCACCAAACACTGAGCTGATTTTGCTCCTGTGCAGGCAAAAAATTATGCAATAAACCCTACAAAAGGGAAAAAAAAAGATTTAAAATTCCTGCATAGCTCCTCAGCAGCAACAAAAACACAAAAGTTTTAGTAGTAAAATGTATTTTTAAATTAACTCTCACACCTCTGAACATCAGCACATCATTACGCCTCAGTCTCCAATACTTTTTAAAAAAATTTTAAAACTGTACTAGGAAATGGGACAAACAGATTTAGTGACCAAGCAAAAAAGGGGGAGAAGAGATAGATCAAATACCAAAAAAAGACCAATAAGACCATGCAAAACAGGGCAAGCACTTAGTCAAGACAAAGTAGGTCAAATGTGAACAATCCTTATAATAACTTGGGCTCAGCTCACATTATTATTTATTTAGACAAGATCCAACACTAGAACAACAAAGCCTGTGTGCTGCCATCTTTTATACAAAGAGCGAGACAACACACACCATCACCTGACCAGCAACAGGCCTAGCAACTGTAAACAATATGGCCGTGACCATACAAAATGGTCACAAAATGGTGGCAAACATTGTAAAACAAAATACAGAATGTTGTTTAGGTGACAATACCATCATAAAGAAAAATACATATAAATAATGAAAAATACATAACTAAAATTAATTGTCTTTTGTGGTTTGCATCATTTCTGGAATTTCAGAACATGTTATCATTTTAACAGTGACGTAATTTCTGCACCATTGTTTGTCATGGGTACCATCATTCTGTGGTTATTTCTGAAGGCCATACCATTTATAGTAATGGCATCTGCCGTCCATCACGTAGATGGGTACTGTCATGATGTCTTTTAGGTTATTACAGCAAATAACCTCTTCTGACAAACCATGGGATCCTTTTTCAAAGAACAAATAATGAAAATTAGAGTAGTTTGAGACAAATAATACAAGCTGGTATGACAGCACTACAACATTTTTTTTGTCTTGGATTTCAGTTTTGCAATTTGGCTCTGGTGCTTTGCCTTGGAAAGATTCTTGGCTATTGAGTGTTCTCTTCCCCGCCACTTCCTTTTGCTCGTTCTTTTGTCTGATTGTATTCTACTTCACTTAAATTCCCCATGACCTCCTGTACCTCTGCCAAGCATTTATACCAGCAACATACAGCAGCTTGTTCCAATGTTTCTTCTCTGCTGGTCATGACATTTTACAACTAATGCTGCTAAGACAGGCTTCCACAATTATGATCTGGGTCAGAAAGAGCAGATTTACAAAAAGAAAGAATGAATGAACACAATGTTCATAAGTGGTTAAGTATGAGTTAATCAAGTCTTCCATCCTGGCCTTTCACATTGAACACTATGATAAAGGACTTACAAGCAATTAGCACTCTTTCAAGTCTCATTCATTTGTAAATGCATTTATTTAATTTGAGAGACAGTACTATATAAATCAGTCAAAAGTCTTGTATGGAAAAATGATTGTGCAGAGTTACAATAAATTTAAAAATCCATGCAATTCCTTCATTTATAGCACTGAACAATTTTTACATTCTAGTGGAACTCTGTATACTCATAACAGCAAATGAGAATAAAAAAAGAAATATAAATAAAAAAAAAAGATATTAGTGCCTGAATAATACAGCTAGTGTGTTGAAACAGAGTATTTCATAAAGTGGCATTAGCTGAACTAATTACAATTTTTGGGTCTAAAAAAGAAATTCAAAGGCAATATAAAGTTAAAAAGACATCCAGGACTGGTGTCTCACTAAGCACCTCGGGGGGCACTCGTCCCTGTTTATAATAAACACGTTGATTACACTTTCACCTGACAACCATGGCTACAATTAAATTTAGCTTAGCTCCTTTGTGCATCTCATGAACCTTGCCTAATTTTCTGGGAAAAAAAGCATACACAAATTGCTTCCTATTCATATTAAAGTCATTTAATTCCCTCAGCTCAGTTTTAAAGTTGAGTAAAACATAAACCTTTAAGCTGAATTATCATTTGTGAGGGAATCCTCTGAAGAGCAAAAAGAAAAAAATACCCCGAAGAACGCAAATCTAATGATTCTCATTCTCTCACTTTCCAAAGTTAAAGTAATGAAAACATCATTCTTTTCAGAAAAATGATTAAAACTGAGTCTTTTCTAAAAAAATTATTTAAAAGAGATTTCACTTTTGAAAGTAAAAATAATGAAAATATAGTTCTAATTAGTAAGAGGAATAAAACAGAGTGTCTTGTAGAAGTTATTTAGAAGATATTCTTATTGATACATACTGCGATGAGTGTCTAGTGAAATAAAATGAAAGGAAAAATGACCAGGGGCCTCATGCATAATGACGTGCGTAGAATTCATACTAAAACATGGCATACGGACAAAAGCGGAAATGTGTGTACGCACAAAAAAATCTAGATGCATAAATCTATGCGTACGCCAGCTTCTACATTCTTCCGCTCCATAAATCCCAGTCAGCGTGAAAAGTGACGCACGTGCACGCGCCTGCTGCCACTCCCCAACTCCCCTCAGAATTACACCTCTTTGAATAAGAAAATCAATATAAATAGCCCTTAAGCTCAGCATTCTGTGAAAAGACAATGGCAAAAGCACGGGGGAAAAATAGAAGAAGTTCAGCGAATACCAAGTGGAGGCAAGGAAAAACGTAATATTTGTTGGTTTAAACAGTGGTATAAACAAAAACAACAAAAGGAAGATGATCGAGTGATATAGAGTGTCGGAGAAACTTGAAAGTCCAAGTTCACAAAGTCGCACAATGCCTGAAATAAAAAAGAAGTTGTCAGCTATCAAAGTCGCAGTCAAAAGGCAAGTCGTAGCCCACCATCTGAGAGTCATATGGAAGCTTATTAGAGTACAGAGAAAAGACAAAAAATAGGGACACAATGGGGAAAAAAATTTGAAATATCAACTTTAATCTTGAAATTTCCACTTTAATCACTTAGTTTATTTTGTCATTAAAGTAGAACATCATAAACTTCATCTTAAAATCATTTAATTTACTAGTTTCTCAAATACCATCATAACTAAAGTAGCACGTTAAATGCTTTGTATTGTATTTGTTCTTCTATGTGCTCTGTGTGTGTGAATCACTACGTGCTTCTGAAACGAGCTTTCTCTTCCTCCGACAAGGTACAGAATCCATTACATTCATGATATTACAGCTCTCTGCATAAATTAAATACTGAGATGTATACTTGATATAATTTTCATGATGATCAGAATTAAAGCATGTTATTAAACTTGGGAACACGGTAACGCAGTGATAGTGACGAGTTGGCATCCCGTCCAGAGATTGTTCCTGCCTCACGCAAGATACTTGCTGCGCGGTATGCTACCTTTGATGAAATAATTTATTGAAACAATACTGTCTCTTTCAAATGTACTAAGCCCCAATTCCTGTCCTTCCTTTTCTTTCTCCAAGTATCCAATTGCCACACAATCAGCTCTGTAACAGATGTCAAGCCATCTGTAAGGTTAGTACGCAGATTTTTCAAAACCTTTAAGGAACATTGAAATATCTTCGTAGTACAAGTTTAATTATTCTATCCATCTATCCATCCAGTGTCACGCCAGTCCCAGGCAAGAATACAGCGCAAAGCAGGAACAATCCCTGAACGGGGCGCCAGCTCGTTGCTAGCGCTGCAACACCGTGTCCTCACATGTTTAATTATTAACGATATAGATCATTTAAATGAGGTTAAAATTGTATCTGTATAATGTAAAAAATATATTTTACTGTATTTCATCTTAAAAATGATATCGTCATCATTTGTAAATACGCGCTTTATAAAGTGGCTCAGATTGTGCAATATTATAACTATCGCAAGTTTACATTGAGGTAATTGTACATTTAAGAACAAACAGTTCTATAAGGAGCACATGATGGACTGATTGAGTGCATTTAGAGCTCTTGGGATGAAACTGTTTCTAAACCGCGAGGTCCCTACAGGAAAGGCTTTGAAGCGTTTGCCATATTGGAGAAGTTCAAATAGCGCATGGCTGAGGCAGCGTGTGCTTGCTGCTGTATCCCAATAACTCTTTCCAATCCGCTGCTTGAGAGCTGTGATTCCACACTCAGATACAGTGGGATAAATACTTGAGAGTAACAACGCTAAAGCAGCTATGGTATTTGGAATAGTTGGGCCATTCCGTGGACCATTATATTGTTACAGGTTAATTACAATCAGATGCCTTAAACTAATAAACAAAATGCGGTTAATTTCAGTGTATTTGATAAAGCCGTCAGGGATGTGGATCTAAAAAAGAAAGAGAAACCACACTGGAACAAAAGCACTGCTTTGACGTTGGGTGTTGCCAGTTTGCAAAACCGAGGGGAGCACTTGCGTACGCCTGGGATTGAGTTGGCATGAAAATGTGCATGGCTTTATGCCAAGTTTAGTTTTTATACATCGCGATGTGAGCGTGGAAATGGCATATGTAACATTTTTGTGTATATGCACCGTTTATACATGAGGCCCCAGGAGATGGAACAAATGAAGAAACAGGAAATGACTATAGTCTAAAAAATATGAAGGGTTCTGAATACCAGAAGAGAAATGAAAATATCAAATTCAAAGTGTGAAATAAGAAACAAAGCCCAATAAACTAAAACAATCAAGAGTCCTAATGCTAAATTCTTCCAGTAGGCAGCTTGTAGCTTCTAAAAGCGTAAAAAAAATGAATGCAAAAGTATAGTAAGGGATGTAAAGGTACAATGTTCTACAGTAGTATGCCATCATCTGATATAGGTAGGCAGTGATGACACATTATATTATGTCATTCTCCAGTAACAGATGTAGCCCAGTAACAGACATATCAAAATTAAACAAGATGGCCAATAGTATCACAAAATGCAGTGACCATCCAAAACACAGAATATAAAACTGTGTTTCCAGAATAGCAAAAAAAATTTTAATAACTGCAAAAACATATATAAATGGTCCAAAAATGATGCCAACTGCATACCACAATCCAAAAACCTAGAGGCATGAGAGATATTGTGTTATATTTCATGGCCATTTACTCATAGGGTCTTCATGTGGATCTTAAGTTATATGATACTCTTTTTGGATAAAGAATACTAAAAGAAAAAAGAAAAACAAATCATAACATTCAACTAATTGGACAGTTATAATTAATCAATTGTCACCCATGTGCATCAAAGGGTCACCTTCCGGGCTCATCAGAGGTAAGAAGTACCACCCAGGACACAGGAGACGCTGTCACTGATGATGTTGTCTGTTTTCCCAGCCACAGGCCTGACAAACTGCCCAGTAAAGGCAGCTGACTCTACCCCTTCTGTTCCAGCACCTATAAAGCCAAGAAGTCATCTCATTGCAGGATGTGCAGAATGCCAGACGGCAAACCGATCAGACCAGTGTGACCACTTTGAATTACAGTGCAACATTTTTCCATGTGAATTTTTCCCTATCATTTTTTTATGTGAATTTTTCCTTATTGTTTCTGTTTAGCGCAATTGAGCTAAAGTTATTTTGAACTTCAGTAGTTACAGTATTTAACACTAGAATTACCAGAGCCCAAGAAAAAAACTCGTAAATTTTATATTTTATATTAATAAAATATAAAAAAAAAAAAAAAAACACAGCATAAAGAGAAGTGTGCGCATTGCAATAGGTACACATGTCAGCAAATCTTACCACTACGCCATGGAAGCTATTGTTTTGTCCTTGAATCTTTTGTGAAAGTGTTTATTTGATCTTTGGACTTCAGACTTCAAACATTGTATAGTTTATGCCAACATTTTGTCATTTACTACTAAAATATGAAAAACGTTTGTTTTAAAAATGTGTTTACACAGATTATTATAGAAATGGAACACACATGAAATGCATGTGTTCCAAATAACGATCTATTATTTCCACTCTAAAACTCCAGCACTTCAATCCCAGATAATCAATCAAGGCATGAGCTGGGAGAACTTTGTGCACGTTCTGCAGCTGTGGGGAATGGAATAGTAGGCTGCTTGCTGCTCGTCTTTATCGGCATATTTACAGGACAAAAGATGCTGACAGAGAGGTGCGAATGGATTTAAGATGGGCTGGATCTACGAGTTTTTTCGTAGGCTCTGGTAATTCTAGTGTTAAAGAGGTGACCCAGTTGGTGCCCCAACATTTCTTTGGTGGATGTGAGTGTTGCCTTGGTCGATGACACAATTAAAAATAAGTGTTTGTGTCTTATTAAGATTTACTAACGATTATTTTACAGCTTCTTTCCTGGTGCACACCACCACAAAGCATAATCAAACCAATGTGAGTCTGTAACTTTATAAATTCAGGCCTATCTTGCTCTTCTGAAATATTAATTTATTTCTCCATTTACACATCCACCCCATCATCAAACCTAATTAATTTCATTCTATAGAAATGAGGGACCTATCCTGGCTAAACTGGGTACAATGCAGGTACCAGTCCTAAAGAGTGTACTAGCCAGAGTCATGATCTAGGATTTACTTTAGCTTTTTGTGGAAATTCTAGAGCCCTTTTTTGATGATTATGTGGTCACTTCTTATTTTTTTTCAACACAAAGAATTTATATTTATAGTAGTTTTGTTTATAGAAAGATTCTGGAAAATATAATTTTGCAATATTGTTTTTTATTACTTTGAGCATTACTATAACTTCCACTTAGAATCAGAGTTATGTCCCCAACTTCAAATAATGATTATGTCGGATTAGTTGTGCGATTCTGTTTTTGATTAAATCTTTCCTGGTATATGAATTTGCACTTGTCCCCACAACTTTTGATTTTTGACTTGGCATTTTGTACTTTGAACTTCTGCTCAACTCTTCACTATGGCTCATCTCATGTTATCTTTCATTAAGAGCTTCACAAAGCACACTTGCATACATATCTAAAGTCACTCCTATCAGGTAAAATCTGTGTTTCTACTCAATGTAACATGAGTGGTTTTGGGATTCGGAAGAAAACCAGAGTACCTGGAGAAATGGTCATGAGGAGACCTTACACATCAGGCAGATATATGGAATCTGGTCTCCTGTAGAACAGCCAGCCAGATAGATAGATAGACAGTGTGAAACCTGGGCTGCGAACAGCCCCCTTAACCCCAACACAGACAGGCAGGACACAGATTTTAGTCCACACAGCACATGGTTTTTTTACAAGTGCACTTTCCAGCACCAAGGTAAAACACCAACACGGTCCTTTTTCCGCCGTCTCCAGTCCTCCCGCCAGGCTTTGTCCTCTTCCTCCCAACTCTGACCCCTGAATGGAGTGAGGCTGCTCCTTTTAATCAGGCCCCGGGAGTGTTTCTGGTGGCTCATTGGTATTACCTGGAATCACTCCTAGGTGTGCTGGAAGTCCACTATAGGGCACTGCAGCTCCCCCTGGTGGCCCTCACGGAACCTAACAGGGCTGCACCAAACTCTAGCTCCAGGTATGCCCTGCAGTGCCCTCTAGTGTCCCAGGGGAGGTATTACCTCACTGATGCTCTCTCCCCCAGTCCTTCCATTCTGTTGGCATCCGAGCCAGGTAATGGCTGTGGCCGCCCGTCACAATAGATAGAGAGATGATGGATTGATAGATAATTCAATTAAAATTAATATAGTAAATAGCTGAAAAAACAATCTGGTGGTTATGTTGTTAACATCATCAGATATCATACCTTGGGCACCATGGTAGTATTGGCCCTTTTGCTGAAGGTGTTTCGCAAGTTAATCGCGATGTCATGAAAAATGGTGTCAGACATTGTTCACAACAGTCTGCAGTATAACCAGCATCCTTCTCTTTGAGGATGGCCTCCAAACATTCAGTCCAGTGCCTACAATGGAGCAAACTTTGCTGATTTCAGGAGGTTTCATGTTGACAAATGCTAAGGTCTACAGGTATACTTGGGCAGCATATGATGAATATGTAAGTGATGTTTGAGGGAGGTGTGATTTACTACAGAGTTACCAATGTGTTGCTCTGAGTTTCACCAAAGCATTTGAGAAGCCTGCTAAAGAAGAAAGTGCAATTAGTCTTGTCCTTCTACAGCGTCTGATCCCTAAAACTTGAGTAAAAAGTTAAATAACAACAGAAGTGCACTGACGCAGATCACAACCAAATGACAAAGTAACTGTGGGAGACCAGAGAATTTTACAAATTTTGATTGAAATATTTTTGAATGTGTTTAATAGATAGGACCCATAATGATATCTCAAATTTTTTTTTGTTAGGCATTTACAATAAACACTTATAGAAATTCAGACTCCCAAAGAGTACAGTAAAAGGGTTTCAGAAAATCCAGTAACCTCCAAATCAGTGAGTGTAACACCATTTGAATGCATTAAAATCCAGACTGGCTGGGCAATCATTAAAAACAGACTTAGTTTATACAAAATGGAGGCAACATTTAAATGAAGATGAGGGATGGAAGAAGTGAAGCATTATTTGAATAGAGTCAATGTAAACGTTAAGTTTGTAACATTTTATTTGCAGAGCAAATCCTGCTTGCTCTGGCATCTTGCCTTGTTTACTCTTACTAGGTCCTTCTTCCATCATTTTCTGTGCCAAAGTATTGACAGAAAATGAAAGATTAATGCTCTCTGGCCTTACCTAGAGCATCAACCTCACCCATAATTTATTAAGCATCATCCGGAGCCAATAGGAGACATGCAGTGAATTTGAATTACAATCTAATGTCACCAAAAATGTCAAAACACAGGCTTAAATATGGGCTCACAGTGTCACCTATGTTACAATCTTTAATTTATTATAAAAAAGTTTGTGAAAAATTTCATAATTTCATAGCAAGAGAAAATACAATTTCACATTTATCTACTTTTAATGAAAAGTAAATTGTCATTGTTATGATTTTGGCTATCTTAATAATTCAGCTGTATGCATTATGAACTTAACGCACTAGTGTTAAAGCTCTTATCTAAAAAAAGACATGGTTGTTTATAATATATTGCAATCCTACGCAGCCAAAAGCTTAATAGCTTTTTTTTTTTTACTATTAACATTAAAATTACACAATGTGTTCTGAAATGAGCTTTCACTATTATTTATTTTAAAATGACAAGTGGAATAATCTTTCGTCCAACATTGTTGTCTAGCTTTTCAAAGTTCATGCGTATTAAATTGTCTCCTTACTCTTATGTTCATTCTAGATTTGGCAGTGCTGTGGTCCAATAATTAACAGATTCTGTAATTATGTAAATAATGAATCTTCATGACAGTGATTTGCAGCACACTGGGATGTTTCATATCTATATTCTGCCAAAATACACTTCAATGAAGTGCATGTGGTATTGGCATGTAAGTTCAACACATTTCTGGGACAACAATATGAAATGCTCCTTGTGGCTTTGTAGGGCACCAGTCGGAAAACGCAAGTTAATTTGTTCCTCAATCTGTAGTCAATTATTAATAGGTTACAAAGCAATATATTCAACTTTCCTAGAATTTTTTTCCTGTTTACAGTGGTTTTCAGACAAGTAGAAAAGGTTTATCTTGACATATTTTAACTACACACAGTTATCTTACAAAATCATGCATTTGGCAAAAAACAAACAAGTGAAAATGTTGGCAATGCGGAACAGCTGGATATCGCAGAAAAAAACAAACTGCCTTACAATTGAGAAACAAGTGTCGTGGGCAAGGGGTGGTGATGTCAGGTGTGTCACCCTTACTGTTCTGCTGAACTGGCGCTTTCCAAAGAAGTTGGAAATGACACATTGGCAGGTAAACTGACTCTTTGTTTGTTAGCCAGCATTTATTCTACCTCTCTACTGTCACTTCCAAAAATCGATTTTAGCAATGATGAAGTATTGTTGAAAGGCACTATACAACAGAAGCAACAACAGTAGACAAAGGCAATAAACTTCTCATGGATGAATTTCTGTATAAATAACACATACATTTGTTCAACTTTGCCAGTATGGTGACATTTTCAGCTAAACTTTTTTTTTTTTCGTATACTGGGGATGCTTTGCCCCCTGCTCGCTTCACTCGCCAACCCCGGGGCCTGCGTACACGCTAGTCTCTTTGTGGTTCTGCCGCTCGTGTATGGGGATGTGAACGTACAATTTAAACTATTACATATGCGTAATAGAACTATTTTACATTACAGCGACTAATTAACCATGTTAAAAAATAGTAAAATGTAATAATTTGAAAGTAAATTATGTTTCATGTTGCGTTAGAATTATTCGTTGCATAATTCGATTTCGTCCTGTTTGGCTTTGTAATTAACATGCAAATACTTTTTAAACCTTTACTGTAAAACTTCAGTAAAAACTATTTTTGAATTTAATTGTTGTCAATATTGTACTGAATTATGGTTCTGTGTTTGGACTTTCATCATGACAACACAATATATAACTGCCCGTGATTGAATTTCGTTTCTTTCTTTCTATTAAATAAAACGACTTTTTTGAATGTTTGGCTCTGAGATTTGTTAATTGTCTTTGCAAAAGCTATTCTAACCAGAAACTGTTAACGTTTTAATATGAATGGCATATCAATATCTCCTTTGTTGTGTAATGTTATTCGCGGAAGATGTACTACATGACCTTTCTTGGATACATCCTGCTTTCTACAGTAATTCAGCCAGTGGAAGACCGGATGGTGTTAACAGTTGTAGATATTCTTCGGGATATTTTAAGTTGATGTTTTCATCTTCCGCATGATCACCACAAACTGTTTCAGCATAGTCTATTGATATGCATTTAACCAATTTGCTGTGTAACCGATCAACATTTTTGGTGTTAATTCATTTGACTTCATCGTTTCTCAGTGCTAGGATTGCCCATGTACTCATTTTTTCTGTTGATAACCCTTAATGATGAAATTCTTCAATAAGATTGCCTTGAAAGCTTGCATGTTGTAATCTTTTTAGTTAGCCAATAAAAGGTGTCATTTTGCTTGGCTTTTCTCTACATTCATAATGGCTAACACGGTACAACACCCTAGTACTATGGGTAACTGAAAAAGAGTTTACCTGTCAACAATGCTTCCTGGACTTAAAAAAATATGAAAGTGCAAAAAGGGATAATTGTCACTGTGCTCACACTTTGTGGGCAATGCTATAGTTCCATTGCTTTGACTTACATTTGCAGGCAAAAATATAAAAGTGCTATATTTTATCAGTAGATTGACTCTTGGACTGATTGCTTTTGTTATCCATTAGTGGAAATTTGTTCAGTTTCAGTCAGTGATACCTTCAGCTAGTGGCCCTTGTACATCACTGTCAATAAGGACAAGATGAATGTTACAGGGCTCACTCACGAACACACCCACAATTTAGAGCTGGAAATTAATCTAATAAACACATCTTTGAAGATGAGGTAGGAAAACCTGGTTAAAGAAAAATGCACACGGTAACAAGGATAACGTACAACACAATGTACATACAAGAAACGACGAGGAAAGCTGTGACTCTTCTGCAGCTCTGTGGACCACCCAGGAATTCTCCTGTTGTCAAAAGGCCGAATATTGTCTTGACTTGTTTATGTTAATTATTGAACCAACTCTGTGTTACTAAGGGTTTAATTTGTGTACTTGTTTATACAAATGGTTTGTAATTTACTCTTAGTGCTTTGAAGATGTAAAATGTGAAAGTGCCTTGAGTTTGTTCTCAATGAAAAGCTCTATACAAAATAAATATATACATTATGTATATATTGTCATGTGTATGTGCGTGGGAGGCAGCTGAAGGGCTCTAGTGACGGTAATTACCTGCTGAACCAGAGATTGGTACTGGGTTTTAATGCCTTCTCTTCTCCTCCTTGTGCAGAATGGAAAATTGGCAGCCACTCCATCGCTGAGGTCACTTCTGTTGCCTATCCGCATGGACCTGCTCCTTCCTGCCGCATGATTCTTTAACCTGTTTGTTTCCAATTCTGTCTTGAACTTGTGTCTGAGAAGACATCTCCACAATTATTGCATTTTTTTTTGTTCAACAAAACCTTCAGTTATACAAGATAACCAAGGCGGTGCCCCAACTCTTTAGCTTTGTTTGTCTACTTTTGCAGGAAACCAAGCAACGCATATGTCTCTGTTACAGTATATGCCATTTGGTATGGGATTCGTAAAAGCAGTGTTAATGTTTGTGATGCACCATCTTTTGGAAAGACAGAGACCAAACAGACATATAGAAAGACACATATCCTTTCATTAAGGTGGATATGTGAATATAGTGCATATATATATATATATATATATATATATATATATATATATATATATAGCATTGTCCCAAGACGGTGGAGGTCCCTGTTTTGGAACTCTTTGACAGGAAGAGGTGGGTCCAGGTGGAAGGGCCTCGGAAGTGATGTCAGAGGTGTTCTATTTGTCAATCAATGGGTATGTAGAGGGAGGAAGAGACAAACAAAAGTTGCACAGAGCAAGATCAAGTGACATTTCCCCAGGTTTCAAACGTGAAAACCACTTGTAGACCTGTGTTTTACTTAAAGCTTCCTCTTTAAAAGCAGTTTCTAGCAACACTACAGTTTCAGCAGCTGTTTTCCCTAAGAGAAAATAAAATTTAACGCAGACTCTCTGTTTTTTATGATCACACATCACAAAAATTGCAGAACACATTTAATAAGCACCCAGAAAAACCAACACAGAATGCCGTATGAGCAATACAGAGCAACGCCATTTGGCAGACTGTTACAGAATACTGAAAGTATGCTACACCTAGTGGCGAAATTTGCAACTAAATCTAGATTGCACACCAGGTACAGATTCTGGTTATTTTTGGGTACAGTCATATATATATGACTGAATGTGTTCGCAAAAAATGCCTGTGAAAAAATCACATAGACACACATTAATACTAAATGTCCAAGGTTGGAAATTCCACAAGACATATTTCCAGAGAACCTTCTGTGCAGACAAAGTGGTCAATTGATCTTGAACTACCAAGAATATGTTCATCTGCATGAATATTTTAAAGATAATAAAAATCATGTGGGACCATGTTAGACCAGAGACCAATCAACATACTAAGACAGAGAGCCACCTAGTAAATTAAGCATTAGGAAGAACTGATTATTATCCAGATTGTATTGCTTGCATTTTGGCCATATTGTCTATAATACATGAATAAACGTAAAACTTTTTCTCCTGCTAATTCTGATACTTTATTTAATTGCTTCGGGTTACAGATGTAAAAGGAAGGGAGAACTAACTGATTACAATAGCTGCCAACCCTGCTGGTAAGAATACACACACAAGAGTGATCAATGGGATTAAGGGTGTTGTGTTAATGTCTACTTAATGTAGCGTCTAAAAGGGAAAAAAGGTTCACACTAGGACCCTGCCATGACAAAACAACAAGTTATCGACAGGTATATTGGTTTGTTAAGATTTGCTTCGGTCAGGTGGTGCCCTGCAATACTCTTTCAAAAAATAAGTTTGCAGCCTATGTACTACACAATATTGCTCCACTCAGGAGCACATACTTTGAGGAGCAGGACTTGGAAAAACCTGAACCCAACAATATTAAAGTAGACAAAGGCAATAAAAGTCATGCTAATACATAATAAATATGGTTTCACTTTCAGTGCTATTTTACTAATAAGTACACTCTTCCTGGTCAGAGAGTGTACCCTCTGGCTGTGGTCAACCACCTTTTTAATTATCATTATCTTTCCTAAACCCTACTTTCTCTTCTGTTCTTTTTATGGTTTTCTGTGGTGACACCACCTGATCAAAGCACCGTGCAGTCCCTACATTGATGCATTAAAGGCCAGACATCCACATGACTGTCATCATCAAGTTCTTCTATGTGAACCCTAAACACAATGAGGACTGACTGAGGTCATTTATGTTTAGTAGAATGCCTAGAGGGGGCTGGGTGATCTCGTGGTCTTGGGACCCCTGCAGATTTTTCATTTTTTCCTCCAGCCATCTGGAGTTTTTTTTTTGTTGTTTTTTTCTGTCCTCCCTGGCCATCGGACCTTACTTTATTCTATGTTAATTAGTCTTCCCTAATTCTATTTTCTTATTTATTTTGTGTTTTTTCTCTTTCTTCATCATGTAAAGCACTTTGAGCTACATCATTTGTATGAAAATGTGCTATAGAAATAAATGTTGTTGTTGTTTTCCCCAAACTCTCTTATAAATCCAGTGTATTTTTTAAACAGCACTGCTATAGCCCACCCATTTCTTTATTTGTCTGATGTCAATTAATCAGTCCGACACTGCTAGCCGCAGTCATTTTCTGGGCAGTTTCTACCTGTAGACACCACCTCTTTAACCTCTCTTGAATATCTTTGCCTCTTGTTAGTTAGGTATCCTTAGCCTTTTCCACTAGTATGCAAACTGCTCATTACCTGTACACTTGCCTTTATGTTTATGGCATCTTTGTGACATCTCCCTTCACCCCCACTGAAATTTATTTATACATGTTAACAAAGAGTTGAACATGTCAACAAAGTCATCACTGCAGTGTTTTAAAATAATTGTATCTTTTCTTATGTTCAGATTTGTGCTTACAGATTGCGCTTTTGTTTCTCTGTATGTTTTCTGCATATGCCATTTATTTTTACTGGACTGGAAACAAAGACAAAATTTGTTATACTAACTGACTGTGATACTGGAGAGCAGCGACTTGTTGCATATTGTGCACCTGCAAATTTCACCCTGCTTAAGACAATAAGGACCCCATAACCTACTACAATAATTCCTTTATTGGTATATTGAATTTGTCAGAGTGTTTTACAGGGATTACACTTGACTAATATGGGGATGAAATTCAGGGTAACACCATCTCTAACATTTGTTCAATTTTTCTCTTTAAAGGTCTGATGCCTGGATTGCCCACTGTTGGCATTCTTCCCTTGATCCAAGGACATTGATTGACGTAAACCAAGGATGGACTTTGCAAATAGGACACGGTACAACAATAGTAGGTGAGTCAAAAGTGCTCAGTGCATTTGTAACACAATCTAAACAGTGTGACCCTTTATAAAAACAGTACTCATGGAGGCTAAAAATCAGCAATAAATTAATAATACATTAAATGAGTTAAAAATCAATGTTTCAAAACAGGCAGGATCTGTCCCTTTCTAATCCACTTATGAATCTCTCTCTAAAACAGCATCTCCTCTGCCCACCCTTTACAGTTTCTTTCCAGCAAGCGTATTCCCGCTGCCAACCCTTGACATCCGTGGAGACCTTATGAGTCCTGCTCCCCCTCTCCCACCACAGTTTCGTAGTGTTGGTGTGACTCTCAGAGTTGGATGGTTGCTCCTGCTCCTCTGCACTATTCAGCAGAAGTGACCCTACCCCTGGGGCACCACTGTTTCAAACATGCCGTCTTCCCCGACCACCAAACCTCTTCTCAGTGGCACTCACTCTGCCACAATCCTAAGTGACTTCTTTTCTGTTCTGTTTTTCCTCTCTGTTTAAACTCTCATCTTTCCTTCTTTTTCGTCTTGTTTCTCTTCCCTGCTTCTCCTGCTCAGAATTTTTTTTCTACCTAGTGGGCCATTGGTGTTCAATCTAACGGCCCACAGAATGTCAATGAGGAAGAGCTGAGATGATCGCATCTGTACATAACAAGCAATCAGCTTGCCTCTCCCATTGAACACCTTGCACAGTAAAGCGTCACGCGCAAACAAGCCTGAGTTGCTGCACTGTATGTAAAATGCACTTTGCCACTGACTCGCATGACATTTCCACAGAATCCTGGAGGACAACTGATGTCACTTCCTTGCTGGGTGAAACCCCGCCCCTTCCAGACCTCCAGGTACTGTACAGTATATACTGTGACTGCAAGTTCCATCGGCGCTCACATACAGACCTTGTTTGCAGTAATCCAGAGCTCTGAGCCTCTACAGAATTAGTATTTTTTTGTCATTGTGAAAGTGTTGAATCCCCAAAACAATCACAGCACAATTGTGCTTACAACTGCATATTTTTTTCAAACAACTGTCATTAAATAGGGATTCCTTCAGGACCCCATTTCAGTCTTTATTCTTCCATTTTGCATTGCTTTTATATCGGGTGGCTGTTTTGAATTGCTATGTGCTAAAAATTGTCAAGCAATCACATACCTTAAAGGTCGGGTTTTTGGGGCAGCATAGTTTCATTTCACCATTGTGAGTTGTAACAGTAGGGGGCACTATTGCTCCCTTGAACCCTCAGGTACCACGCCAAACACCAGGTAAAAGTCCTATAATTATTATTTTTATTGTAATAATAACGTGCACCAAGCACCCTCCACTCCACACTACTCATGCAATAAACAATACTATCAATGCTCACAATACTCAATCCTGCCACCCTTACTCCCAGCTCAGCTCACCCGTCTGGGATTTCTCATTGTCTTTTATAGTCCATGACCCGGAAGTGCTCATGAACCCCTGTCCATGTGACTTCTTAGCACTTCCGGGTCAGAAAACTCTCCTTCATCACGGAAGCACGTCATTTCCTCTGTCACTGTGCCTAAGACGTACTTCCGGGTTATAGTGCACATGCAAGTCCTTGAGCCTCCCTGCAGCGTCCTCTGGTGTGCCCCACGGTATCCAGCAGGGTTGGGAATAGAAACTCCATTGTCCAGGATTCCCTGCTGGTCTTTGGGGCACTTTCATGTTACAGGGAGGGCTCCATCCGGCGGCCTGGTGGTATTGGCTGGGATGAACAGCCGGCCATCTCCCACAGAGTGTATTTCTTGTCATGGATCTTTTTGAAAGATATCAATTAAGAAATAGTATGGAAATAAACTCTATGAGAACAGCACGAGTGACCCTATTTTATCATGCAAACCAGCCTGTGATCTCCACAGGGAGGTCCACACAGGTCTCATCCCATTGTCATTGTGTTGCTCAAAAAAAGCAATGTTCTACATGACAAAAATGTTTGTTCCTTGTTACTTACAGTGTTTGCTGAGAATCATGCAAACTTCTTCATTCTTAAATGTAGAGAATAAAACAGTGCTTAAGTTACTCATTCACATCCAGAACCGGATAACCTTTTTATGAATTTTGTACATTCTTTTTCCCGTTTACACAGGTTTCTCATGTGTTTCTGGTTTCCTTACACTCCCGGAAGACTTGCTGGTACATCGAACCCTCTATCCATTCTTTCATTTTTTGAGTCAGCTTTTTCATTAGAGGATTGACAGAAACCAAAGACAATCTGAACAGATTGAGACGCAAGGTAGGAATCAATTCAGGACGGGACCACCATTTATAGTAGGGGATACTTATTTACTGACAAACTCATTGATTATGGGTCATCTAACATTTATATCTTGGGAACGTAGGAGGAAAGCAGAGTGTTCATGTGAATACAAGGGGAATGAGCAAACTGCATACAGACAGCATCTGGCCCAGTAATTGAGCCCAGGTCTCTAGAGCCACATGGAAGGAGCATTAATCACTACAGTGTCATTCCATCTTGTTACATTGACCGTCAATTTTAAATTGACCTGGCATGAATAAGTGCTAATGTGCACATGTGCTGGCTAACTGGCTGTTGGACACGTCTTGCTAATTCAATATCCGAGTGATGTAATTATTGCCTAAAAACGGTCAAGGTCATCATGAGAGGCTGCAAAAGCTCTAGGTCCAAATAAATTACTTTCTACTGTTGTTTGTGTGGTCCTGTGATGGAGTGATGCATTGTTCAAGGTTTGTTCCCACCTTGTACCTGGTACTGCTCACTACAACTCAGTACTGACCCTAAATTGGACTAAGCAGGTTTGAGAAGGTTATGCTATGCTACAGTATGTTATGCTATTAGCAGTGTTAGTAATTAGGACTTAGGGCATTACAACAAATTTAAATATTGACTGACCATACCCCACTGACACCATGTTCCAGCATCTTCTCCCTTTTTACAGGTTAAACCATCAGATTTCCCAAAACTCACTTTGGCTACTGAAAATGCCTCAATCAAAACTCTCAAACAAGACTCTTTAAGAAAGAGGTTCGCTATCACAGGTTAGGTGACAGACTCCTGAGGAAACTTTGCTTTTCACTTTGCTTGAAGAACACACCACCAGACAAATACACACATGCAAAGTAAGCCGAGTGCCGAAACTTCAGATCAAGTGGCGTTTTCACACTCCTAGTCTATTTGCTTTGTTCCAAATCAAGAAATTTGTTTCAATTTCCAGTTAGTCCGGCTCCATTGCAAACTTTGGAACAAACTAAACATAAAAAAACAACACCCCATGGACACGTAGTGCACTTTTTTTCATTAGACAGAAAAATTTTCTTCCAGGGAAAAATATCATGGAATTCAACAACAGTTGTGTCTGTGCACCTCTGGATTTTCCACAATTTATTAAACACAGTTCTATAAAATGGCTAATGTCGAATAACTGAAAGACTACTTGAAAATTATGCATTATTACATGTGGTACTTAAAGGACATGTTTCAAATAGGTAAACATACAAAATAAAGAAAGCTCTGCTGAGGACACACAGAGGTGTGCTTCACGTTTAAGACATTAAGACAGATAAGGTGAGTTTCAGTGCACTGCATGATGTTGCAAATTTACTATCCACTAGCCATCATATGAACATAACCCTAGTTTATCTCCGGTCACATATCTACTGTCATAATGTTTACTTTGGAATGTTTGATTAACATACTGTATATTAAATGCTTGTGTGTGAACACACAGAACAACATGAAGGATGTCTGGAATGGACTGGGTATAATTACTGGACTCAAGCAATCTGGGGATCATGTGCTAGGAGAGGATATGGACAAAGCTAATGCCCTGAACCAAATTTTTACTAGATTTTCCCTCCCACTGCCACTTACCAATGACCAGTACCCCCTACATCATCCCTACTACATCAACAGCTCCTACCACATTAACTGGAATGGCCTGCGACAAGTCCACCTCCGACAATCAGTGTGGACTTCCCATAACTAAAGACCCAGTAAGGCGACAACTTAGGAAGCTACAAACAGGACAATTTGCAGGACTAGATGGTGTCAGTCCTCAAGTTCTTAAGGCCTGTGCCGACCAACTTTGTGGTTCCCTCCATAGCCTGTTCCGTCTATCTCTAAGGCTCCAGAGAGTGCAGCTGATGTGGAAAACATCTTTCATTGTTCCTGTTTCAAAGAAGGCAGGCACCACTTCACCTACAGACCAGTGGCATGTCTCACATCACGAAGTCCTTTAAGAGACTGACCTGGAATATATGAGTCCTCTTGTGGTAGACCACCTGGACCCACTGCAGTTTGCCTATCAGACAATGACTGAAGTAGATGATGCAACTATCTATCTGCTCCACCAGGCTTATTCACACCTGGACAAAGCTGATAGTACTGATATTATGTTTCGGTTATGGGATAAATTCAGAGATATAGGGTGGATGAGCCTATCCTGGATAACTGACTATCTGTATGGCTCACCATAGTCTGTGAGACTCAAGGACTGTGTTTCTGATATGGATGTGAGCAACACTGGAGCACCACAGGGAACAGTCCTGTCTTCTTTTGTCTTCACTCTGTACACCACTGACTATAAATACAACAACAGTTCATGTCACTTGCAGAAATTCTAAGATGATTCTGCACTTATGGGTTGTATAGATAAAGGGGATGAGACAGAGGAGATGAGTCAGGTGGAGAAGTTTGTTTCTTGGTGCAAAGAGAATCATTTGCAACTAAAAATCAGCAAAACCAAGGAACTGATTATTGACTTTCAGTGTGTCAAAGAGCCCCTATGTCTGGTCACTGTTCAAAGACTGGATGTAGATGTGGTCCACTCCTATAAGTGCTTAAGGTTCCCCATTAATGGCAGGTTGGACTGGTCTTGGAACACAGATCTTTCACATCTTCCATAACTCTGTGGCCAGTGCAATTTTCTATGCTGTGGTGTGCTGGACTGGTAATATCACTTCAACACATATCATCCATTGACAACACTCAACTAGCAGGTTCAGACAGCACTGTTTCTGACTTGTAATGTCATTGACCTCGTTTTTGTATTTAATTGCAAGGTCTGCTCAGCATCTCTGTCAAAACGTTTCTGCAGTTTGGGGAAGATGAATACGCACATTAGCTGCTAGAGGAAAATACATAAAGACAAAGAAACAGAGAGATTCCTGGGTTTGAATTATTAATTGTTTCAAGCTACCAAATGTGCCTTTCTGTACTTATTGTTCCTGCATCATGGTTTTACGAAGTTTAAAAATCAAAATTAAGAAAGAATTTAGGCTGTTATGAATTTATCCACCTTTGCCTCTACAATAAATAGCATTTTGTATTAACAATGAATCTGTGATCTGCATGTTAGTTTAAGACAAGCAGAATGGTTGCTCTGGTATCTGCTCTGCTCTGGCCACAACACTCTTATACTTTTTACAATAAACTTATAGTTTTTATGATTTGCTTATTTTTCATTTGAATATCACTTTCCAACTGCTTTGATCCAGCCCCAGATCAATACTTATTGCAGTATCTATTATTAGCATTTATATATTTATCTATCTATTAGCATTTTTCCTTACTTTATTAATTTTAGTATAGAATCCAAGATCTGAGTGCCTGATGATACTGGCCACTGGGCTACCTTGCCTTCAATAACAGGAAGAACACATGTACAAGATGATAAGAAGTGGCTTTTGGAATTTTTTCAATAATCACAGCTTCAATGCAGTTGAACACAATTTTGTCCTGTTGACGGATCTGCACTCATGAACGTGATCAGCTTAAGGTATACATCCTTTTATTCTGCATTAAGAGCATGACCCAAAGCCTTTAAATAAAGAGGATTCATTTCATACGTCTATATGACTCCTTAAGATTCTTTATTCCTTCTCTAAAGTATTTGGTGAGATATTTATATATTTTCCTGTTCATTTTCAAAGATTTTTTTTCTTAGTATTTCTTTTAGTATATTTGTTTGACTCAGTAGTAGACAATTTTTATTGCAATTTTTTAATGTGTCTCAGAACTTTTCGATTTTTTTTTTCTCTCAAAGATTTATAATTTTCAGATATTTGCCTAACTATCCCAGCAGGCCTGGATGCCAAGTAGGAATCAGTCCTGATTAGTGCACTAATCCATCACATGACCCAGTCTCTCACCCACACACTTACTTGTTCAGAGGGCAAGAATGAAATTCTCAATTGCACTTATCACTATGATGAGCAAACCCCACGGAATTCGTATTACCACAAGAAATTGTGGAAATGGCTTAGAACCACATCAATCTCACTTAAGTGCATTAAAGTCAATGTCGAAGGAGAACACTGAAATAGGTTTGAACGAATTATAATGGTACAATGGTCTTCTAGGTGTACTTCAGGGATAGGGAATTGCCTGCCAGTTACTCTGAACTGACTATTGTGACCAAAAATGTGACCTGCGCTCAGAGGCAGCAGTGCCATCGTGTCTCCCTCAGATATAATTGACAGAATTAAACAGTAGTGCAGTAGGATTTCTTGCAGACAGGAAGCATGAATTCACTAATGCTTGCCCCACCACAGATACAATAGCAGCTACTTACCTATCTCGAAAAGTACACTGTGCTATTTTGTTTTCCTTGACGCTTTTGCTCATTCACTGCGACTTCTACCAGACAAGTGCCACATAAAACCTTATGGATTCTTCACTCCTTCTTGCTTGCATCAACTGCACTGCACTCTGGGTAATACTATTAAAACGGACAGGATCATGTATTACACACAGGTCACATGCAAGTCTGTGCAAAAAGACATTAACTGTTTACTCTGCTGAAAATTAAAGTTTGGTCTTTTTTTTTTTCCCTTAACGCTTTGCTCGCTCACTGCCCCTGTTACCAAATAAGCATAACACTAAAGCACTTGGATTCCTCACACTTTTCTGTTTGCATCAACTGCACATAAAAGGGGCAGGCTCACAAATTATACACAGGTCACATACAAGTCCATATAAAAAGTCGTTACTTTATAAACACAAAAACATCAACTTGCTACATGCACATGTTGTGTTTAAATGTATTCACAATTTTTCTCACAATCTCTAACTAATTTTCAGCCCCTGTCCCCACATTATATATTTTTGACCGGGGCTGTCCCATCCAACATTGCCTGCTATGGTACTGTTATGCTACACTTGCCTTGCAAAGCATCATGGGGAGCTGGGAAAAAATAACTCTTGTATAAGCTGGCCACAAATCAAATTTCCAGGAAAATCTTCAGTGAACAAGGTCACCAGCTAACACTTTGGCAAATTTCAGTGATCAGCACCACTTATCATTTGTATCTAGGCATTTGGGAGGAAATTCTAGCCCACTTGGAAAAGAATGTATTAATGCCACAAAGACAGTGACTGGGCATGGGATTTCAAGGTAGGATGCATAACGTACTAACCACTGTGAAGAACAAGAAGATGAAGACAACGACACTCAAAGTACTTTACATAGAGAGGGGGCGCCACCTCAACCACCGCCAATGTGCAGCATCAGCAACAGCAGCCATATTGCACCAGTATGCTCACCACAGTGTTGCCTCATTTTTTAAACCACTGTAAATGCCTTTTTTTTTTGTAATGTCTTATTTTCCATTTAAACTATTGTATTTGCATTCTACTTGGTCAAGAATTATCTGAGATGTATTTATCTTGGGGGCGGCATGGTGGCATAGTGGGTAGTGCTGCTGCCTCGCAGTTAGGAGTCCTGGGTTCGCTTCCCGAGTCCTCCCTGCGTGGAGTTTGTATGTTCTCCCCGTGTCTGCGTGGGTTTCCTCTGGGTACTCCAGTTTCCTGCCACAGTCCAAAGACATGCAGGTCAGGTGCATTGGCGATCCTAAATTATCCCTTGTGTGTGCTTGGTGTGTGTGTGTGTTCTGCTGTGGGCTGTGGGATTTGTTCCTGCCTTGCACCCTATGCTGGATGGGATTTGTTCCAGCAGACCCCCGTGACCCTGTGTTAAGATATAGCGGATTGGAGAATGAATGACTGATGATTGACTGACTGTATTTGTCTTGGCAAATTGCTATACAGGCTTATGTTGCTGCAGATTAAATTAGCAACTTTGTTAAATGTTATTACTGAAAAATTCTTACATTTTCTTTCTTAATGAGTGTAGTCTGAAACAAGTGTAGAGTACAATCTCTTAAATGCCTAGGGATTATCTTTCTTACATGCACATCATATCACTTGACAAACATTCTCCTAAAACTAACATCTTATTTGCAAGGCGCAGGTGGTAAAGTGCACTTTAGAAAATGTGCTCACTTTGATTACGTGGCTCTGTGAAAGAAGCCGATTGACATCTATGTCAAGTGAGATGTCTGTTATTAACAAGCATGAAGAAACTATCAAGACTTCAAGAAGAAAGTCACCGAAAGTGCATATTTATCTTTTAGAGCAATCTTTTCCTTCATCCCTGTCACTTAAAAATGTTGTGTTGTGAAATGACAATTTAAGCGTGCAGGACTTTCAAATTGGCTTTAATTATCCTTAACCATGAAACCCTGGGTGAAATGACAATCTGCTTATGAAAAACACCTCGGATGATGTCAGTCACAGCAGCAGGTGCCTGACTGAGAACATATGTTAAATATGTTTGTATGGAGGGCAGCTACAACGCGCTGCATGATGACACAGGCTTACTTAAGGACAGCTTATAAAAGATTTTTGTTAAATCTCTGCTTTTCTCCTTCCTGCTTCTGTGGATTCTAATTCAACAGGGGACAGGCTTCACTAATTCACAAAACAGTGCCATCTCTGAGAAAGATGTTATGTTTTAGCCAGGCTTCTCCCGTGGCTTATATTTAAATTTGTTTTTATTTCTTTTCTGTTCATTGGTTTCTCTTGGGCAAATCCTACAGCGTTTCTTGGCGAGGAGAGTTGTCAAAGGTGCATCACACATGCTCAGGGGTGTCCCAGGGATCGGTGCTGGGTCCTCTACTTTTCTCTCTGTACACCACCTTTCTGGGCTCCATCATCCAATCCCAATGGTTCTCTTATCAGTGCTGCGCTGATGATACACAGCTATACCCAATGGAGGACAACACGGTATTGGCTAGAGTCTCTGCATGTCTAACTGATATCTCAATCTGGATGAAGGACCACCATCTACAGCACATCTTGGCAAAAAATGAGCTTCTTGTGATCCCAGCCAGCCATCTTGGTACAGCTTGGCTCACTGGTTATAACATCTGCCAAGTCAGTATACAACCTTGTGGTGGTGTTTAATAAGCAGCTGTCTTCTTATGGCCACATTTTTACTGTTTCATGCAGGTTCACGCTGTACAACATACGCAAGACCAGACCTTATCTGACGGAATACGCAGCATAACTTCTGGACAAGGCTTTGGTCTTGACGTATCTGGACTAATGCAACTCACTTCTGGCAGGAGTACCTGCATTTACTATCAAGCTGCTGCAGATGGTCCAGAATGCAGCGGCCTGTCTTGGATTTAAGCAGCTGAGATGGGCACATGTCACTTCTCTATTCAGGTCGCTACATTGGCTCCGTGTAGCAGCACACATTAAGTTCAAATCCCGAATCCTTGTCTACAAAGTACTCAGTGGATCTACACCTGAGTATATGGAGACACTAGTGAGGTGCAATGCTCCTTCTCGCCCACTCATGTCTGCCAGTGAACAGCATCTGGTGATATGGTCTCTGTGTGGTATCAAGTCTCAATCCAAACTCTTTTCCTGTGTACTTCCTGGTTGGAGAAATGAGCTGCCCACCTCCATCCAAACTGCTGATTCCCTCAATGTATTTAAGAAACAATTGCAAAGCAATTGAAGACCCATTTGTTCTGTTTTTATTAATTTTGTTCTGTCCATTGTGATGACTAGGAGCCTTATAGCACCCCAAACCCCAAACACAACCTCAGTCCCAGGTTCAAAATATGAATATTTATTGAACAGACTGCCTATAATAGGTTTCTCTTTGTTAACACAGCACAGCAATGTAATTCTTTCTCTTCTCCTCTCCACTTCTCCCCAGCAAGTATTGTCCAACTCCTCTCACAACTCGTACTCGATTTGAGTGAGGCAAAGTTGCTTCTCTTATACAAGACCTAAAAGTACTTAATGTATCTGGGCATTGTGCATAGGAAGTACTTTTGGGTCAGGCAGAAGCCTCACAAAATTAGAGAGCAGAAGCCCCTGCAGCTCCCACTGATCGCACACCCTGAAAGTCCACAAAACTACAGCTCCCAACATGCCCTGCAGGTGTCTGTATGAGTACCATAATCCAGGGATGCTGCCATCTAGTGTCTCGGGAACACAAATAGCTACTGGTTCACGATGGATCCTCAACTAAGCTCTTGCGGGATGCCAGCATCTCCATTATGTTGCTGGCACTGCCTAACAATCTCCTGGCAAACTTGGCATCCCAGCTGGGTAAAGAATCTTAAACCATCCCAGCTAGGACACCAGCCCATGTTTGCCAGCCTTTAAACAATTTATTATTTGTCTACTTGTGTATTTTCTGTGACTTTTATTCCATTCATGTATTTTTTAGTTTCTGTATGTGCATTATTATTCTATTATATTCCTGCTTTTAAGGAGATTGCCTTAGCCATGAAGCCCCCATTGTTACCTCTTGACACCCTTGAGCCCTGTGTACTGACTGTTATCAACTCCACTTTAGTCCATGGTTTGGTTTTAATCATGCTGTGATTCAGCTTCTTCTTAAAAAACAAGGTCTTGACTCAAGCAGCCTTGATAATTATCAACCTATATCTAAGTTGTCTTTTATTTATAACAAGTAGTTTTAGCTCTGTATTTACTTATTTGGCTGACATTCAAATCCTTAACCACTACACCACACTTCCTGCATTTTGGAGTAGTTCCAGTCAGGGTTCAGATCATGACATAGAACAGAATGAGCTCTTATGAAGGTTATTAACAATTTGTTGACTGCTATCAACTCTGGGGATGGTGTTAGTTTCCTAGTTGGATCTGTCTGCCACACTCCACACAACTGATCAAATCTAACTCCTTCAGTGCCTTTTGTTGCCATTCCAGGTACTGCTCTCAAATGGTTTACTTCATGCTTAACCAATAGATCCAGGTCAGTTCATTGGAAATGAGTACTCTTCTAGAGAAACTGTTAATTATGGCATTCCTCCAAGGTTCAGTTTTGGGGCCCACCCTGTTTTAATCGTATCGACTTCCATTAGCAGACATCATTCTAAAATATCATGTCTCCTTTCACTTTTAAGTTAAATAAACTATAAAGTTTAATGATCCTGGCACTTTTTCTGTACTTGATGACTGCTTTGTGGAAATAAAGACACTTAAATGAAAAGAAAACAGAGGTTGTTTTGTGTCATCCCAATAGATACCTCAAACTGTCTTCAATTGATTTTGGTTGTGCCTATCATTTATGAAAATGGATGCTAAGAATCTGGGTGTCATTTTTGATGCTGACCTCAAATTTGATAAGCAAGTCAGCTCTGTGGTAAAGAGTAGCTTTTTCCAGGTCAGAATGATCTCCAAAATTAAAGTTGTTCCTTTCTTTTAATACCTTGGAGACTGTCATCAGCAACTTTATTACCGCACAATTAGATTATTGTAATCCACAGTATACTGGTTTAAGCCAGTCTTCTTTAGCTTGTTTGCAGCTGGTCAAGAATGCAGCAGCTAGACTGCTCATGGGTAAAAAGAAAAGAGACCACAAATCACCAGTGCTGACTTCTCTTCATTGGCTTCTTGTGCATTACCAGGCCCATTATTTGTTTTAATGCACTCCATTGCCTAGCCCCCTGTTAAATTTCTGATCTCATTCCAACTTACTACCCTGGTATACCGTTGCTGTCATCTGACCAACAACTGCTTGTGGTTCCACATTACACACTGAAATCAAAAGATGACCTGCATTTACAGTTATAGTGCTCAAGTTACAGAACATTAGGTCAGTTTTTTCTGTTGAGGTTTTTAAAGCTAAACTAAAAACCCACCTGTTTTTCTATCAGCTATTCCTATATGTTATTGCTTGTGCCTCTGCTGGAGCATTTTTATTTTATTACTGTATGTTGCTTATTTATCCTGCTCTTGTGTGCTATTTGTATTATGTTTTAATTTGTGTTTTATTTTATTCTGTACAACATTTTGGTCAACTTCAGTTGGTTTAAATGTGCAATATAAAATGTGAAATTATATATACTTTACGTACTTCTATTTTGTGGGTGGATCCCAAAGATGCGGGGCCATTCTTATGTCACCACTAAGGAACGACCCGCCTAGCCTTTAAAAGCATGCTGGGAAAGTGAATTCCTTGCGGTTCATTAAATGTATTTTGGTGAAGTTGTGAGTCTTTGTCGTGAGATTGCAATTTTATTGCTTTACTTACTTTTAAAGACAGTTTTGCTTTTGTCTCTGGATTTAAATTTCAAGATTATTGTATTGAGACTTGGTCAACGTGGATTGACTTTTAGCCAAATCCTGTTTTGCATTTTTTCTTTTAAATATTTTTATATATATATGTGGAATATATATATATTTTAGACATATTTTTATATTTTTTGTTAATAAATCCTTCTTTTATAAATGCTCAGCTGTGTGCCGATTTATACACAAGCCAGCAGTTGATGGTAATCCCCTCCCTTGTGGGGCATTTTTAACTTTTAAAGGTAAAGCCCGTTTCTGGCCTGTTGTAGGCTGAAGCCAGCCTGTAGTTTTGGAACTTAGGCTGCCTTGGAATGTTACTTTATCTGGGCAAGCTGGTGAGGATTCTTGCCAGTTTTCCGGCTTAGTTTTTGTATCACAATTGTCAGGTAAGAGTTTGAATTTACATATATTTTATTATTAAAAGATGTTTTTATTATTTTCAAACTAATACTTTTCAGATATTTATGTAATTTCTGTTACATTTGTAATTATGCACTGTTCCTTTGAATGTTCCATGTGCTTTGTGAGTGAATCCCAAAGAGGCGGGGCCACCCTGACATCACTGCTCCTGAGCCTTCCCTCTGACTATTTAAAGCTCATAGGAAATGAGCTCTGGCAACATTTTGATTGAAATTATTGCCGTTTTGTAGGCCTTGCCATTTCTTTGCTTTATGTTGGTTCTTTTATTATTTTTTGGATTTCGATTTCACTTTAGGATTACCTATTAAGGCCCTGTCACATTAGATATTTTATTTTTCCAGTGATTTTCAGATGTAGACTTCAATTACATAGTCTTAATTAGTGTGCCTTTCAGTCATATAGTCTGACATATCTAGCGACTCACTTCAACTTGTCCACAACTCCCACAGACAAAATCAAGCTTTGATTTTGGTTTTAGTCATAGGAGTAGACTTTGTGTGCATGAGAGATGACAACCAATGAATGGTCATCCAGAAGTGTTTTGGACACAGAAGAGAGGCTTGTCTGTCTGATGTCTCGTGTTTTATGTACCAGGACAAAAAGGAATAAAGAAAAAAGCAGCGGAAATTGCTCCTGAACCCGCCATACCTGTTAACCCTTCATACAGCATTGTTTCCATCAGCTGGACACTATTGGCTGTGCTGGACAGGTTGTTACACAATCGCTAAATGTGACATGACCAGTAATTTTCAGTAGTGTAAATTCACACAGTCTGGCAACAAGATCAGAAACACAGTTGGCAAGTCTGACATAGCCTATAATTAGAAGTTACGTAATGTGGCATTGGCTTTAGGAAATTCTTTTCAGCTCTTTCGAGCACCTTTTCTTATGTCTTTTGGTTTAACTAAATATTTTAAAGCATTCTTGTTTCCACCTTGCCTTAAGCCAAACCTCTGCTCTGTTTTTCCCCATTGTGCGTTATTTTTTGAAACATTGAGTATATTTTGAACAATATAACCATTTTCCACATTTTTGGAGCCAAGTGAGACAAAAGCCCACTGTTGTAGTTGGACGTGAGCTGGACTGAGTGAGCCTCTTCTGGGCTGACCAGTGAAGGCCCTGGTCAGCTTTACCACAGCATACTGGAGGCATTTACCCATATTCATCATGTGTGAGACTTTATTTTATAACAACTAGAGTTTCACACTGAAGCAGAATGTAGTGTATCACTTACTCATGAAGAGCTTAGCAGCAAAGAACACCAGAAGACACGTTAATCAGACACTTGTGAGCACGATTGAAGAACAAATAGCAGTTTTCTGTTTTATTGTTGAAGTAGTAGACGGCAATCAAGTACAAGAGCCCATTCTTGGTTGTATGTGTATGTTTTTATATCTATTACCGACTGTATGACTAGATTTCTGTTTATGAAGCCTCAGTCGATTGGAAGAACTACAGCCAAATTTCATCAAAATCTTACCAAAGATCTGTCTGAAGTCTGTCTCTATCATGATAACTCCTGCTAACTTTAGATAAAGTGAATGTACAAATAATAATAATAATATTTATAAAAAGCAGTTGTAAAATGTACTCAAAGTAATTGATTACTTGTTAGGATACACAACACTTAACTACACATAAATAAAGAAAGAAAGTAAAACAAATTACTCAGAATTCTCAAACATGGTCTTCTTCCAAGTAATTACCCCAAAGACATACCAAGAGCAATCAAGAAGTAGGAATACAGAGAACGGAGGGGGAAAAACACCAAAATGTGTGCCTCATAATCAAAGATTCAATTTTCTTTGCATTAAATGAGTTCTCTATTTCACTGGGGAAGTGATCAATGTCAAATTCAAGTACAGAGGCAATATCCAGCAGGAATCACAGAGGGACTGAGCGTCTCAGGCACATGAATGAGCTGCTGGTGCCAGGGGTATTCAGGCATCTATTCACTAAATTTATACAACTGGCCCAATTGCTGCTGCTGCTGCTTTCCATGCTGTTGGAACAGATGGTGCCCTCTCACAGCATGAGTTTCAAATAAGGAAGCACATCTAATTCAGTGTGGATTCAGATCTTCCTGTGGTCTTCTTTAATTTTCATTATAAAGTGATTTGAATAAATTCCAAATCAACTCGAGACTAAAGAAAAACAAAAAAGTTCAAATAAAGTTGTAGCGTCCATTGCCCGTCCCACTACTATTTCAGTCTTTTAACTGTGCATTGTATAAAAATATAAACTATATTACACATGGATCATTTTCTCGGCAGTGTATAAAAATATAAACTATATTACACATTGATCATGTTCAAGGGTAGTGCCTTATGAACATATGAAAAGTACTTCTGTTCAAAATGACCAACCAGCCAAGTGATGAATAAATCCAACAGTGGAAGAGATAACCCATTGGTCAGTTTGAGTTAATCTGGCATTAACATGTTTTTTGATTATAAATTGTTATAAATTATGTCTGATATTAAAAAGCATCTCCATTATCCACACTGTGTCTGAATAGAGATCTCATAACACCTTCCCTGCGCAAAATTCAGATCAGCGTCTGTTGTTGTTGTATGTGGAAAGAAATTTGCATTTTGCATTTACAGTTTTATTAAATGTGGTTGTCTTCTGTTTTTAATCACCTCCAAATGTGGTCTGACAAATCAGAAATCACAAACTGATCACAAGTGGGTGATGCTCTGTGCTTCGGAAATCCTATGACGTCCTTGGTGCCTGGGCATTTAGTAGATTATGAACCGACCGTAAAGCCACGAGTAAGTGAGACGCAACAAAAGCTGTCATTTTACTACCACAAGTGTACGTAATAAAACAATAAGCAAAAATCATTGTCATGCAAATCCAGTAACACAGTTTAGTGATGACACGCAAAAGTAATAAATGCAAAAAAAAAAAATATATATATATATCTATATATAATAAAAAAGGTTTAGTTAAAAAACATACACCTTCATGAGCTATGCAGTGAAATCAAAAAGAAAAAAGTTTTATTCTACCAAAGAATAATCACACAGTCCAGGAAGTTATTCCGAAGAAAGTCAAAAAGAGAAATCAAAAGTACAAAATGAATCAAAAAGTAATCAATAAGCACACAGCTCAGCACTTCTCCTGCCCAGTCATTGCCTCCACTCCACAAAGGAAATTGGAGGTTAACTGAAAAGCTCTTCACTATCCTCACTGCTCCTCTAATGATCAGCAGGTCAAATTTGGTCAAAGACAACCGTAGCCTCCATGGGGTTTCAACATCCAATCCTCTTTGGCACTTTTGGAGTTTATCCAGTTGTTACATGTAGCAACATTAGCCATGTTCTCATTCCAGTGGTAACTCATGTAACTATCTCAAACTTTCTGGTGTGCATTTTTGGTCACTCCTTCCACTACTTCTGTGGCTCATTGAACTTTTCTGAACCCATCCCAATATGTGTGACAGCAACTGTTCATGCACCTGCTCCTTAGTATCAGTAACCATCATCCTGCACCTGTCCATAGGCCGCTGGACAAAATGCACATTCCGGGATGACCACCATTTAATCTTCTGAGTGCTACTATGGAGACACGATAATGAAGCTCATCTCTTTACAAAAATTCACTTTCTTAAGTTAGGTGCACTTTTAGCTGTTTACACAAGGGTTCTGAGCTGTAAATAGTTAAATATCTGTAACAATATATATGAAATCCACTAATCCTTTGATGCAGCTCATCTCAAAGTGAGTTTTCTGTTTTTAATGTGTTCAGTGATTGGATTGCTGAAAACAGGATGCCATTTGTAAAGTGGACCAAAGAGTTGCCAGGCAGGCTGAGCCTCAAGCTGGGAAATGTGGGCACCCCAGCCACCTTCCTGTTCAATCTAGATACCTCAAATTTTAAATATAATTTTGGAAGTGACTCCAGGGTGTAGTCAAAGCTGGAGCAGGGGTTGTGGTTAAACATAAAAAAATATGCTCTATGCAAGCATTTATCAAACTTATAGCTAAAAATTAAAGCAACATTTTACTTGCTTAGAAGAAAGCATCAAAGAGAGCCCAAGCAAGAGCAGGAGAGAGAGGCAAGATAGAGATGGCATGTGTGTGTGGGCTGAGCAGTGCTGGTTTCCAACTTAAACTTAATAAAAATATTTTTTACCTCCAACACACATCCACACACATCCACTCAGCCTCTGTGTATTCTGGGATGTGCTTAATTGTTAATCAAAAAAGAATGCACCAACTGAGATCTTTATACTGTAGAAATGTGAAGTCACACACTATTTTCCATCATACTTGAGTATTAAAAAAAAGTTTTCACACCAAATTCAAAAGTGCTTAATTATTCCTGAAAAATGCAGTATTTAAACAAACCCAGCCACAGGGGATGCACAAACCAATATGTTTCTTCGTGCCGGTCCCAAGCCCAGATAAATGGGGAGGGTTACGTCAGGAAGGGCATCTGGTGTAAAATTTTGCCAAATCAATATGCGGACAACAATACAAATTTCCATACTGGATCGGTCGAGCCCCGGGTTAACAACGACCGCCACCAGTACTGTTAGCCAACAGGGTGCTGGCGGAAATTGGGCTACTGTTGGCCGAAGAAGAAGAAGGAGAAGAAGAGGGCGGAGATATGTCCGGAGGCAGGAGGAGAGGAGGAAAGTAAAGAGAGTGGAACTGAGGGTAGGAACTTTGAATGTTGGCAGTATGACTGGTAAGGGGAGAGAGTTAGCAGATATGATGGAGAGAAGGAAAGTTAATATATTGTGCGTGCAAGAGACTAAATGGAAGGGGAGTAATACCAGGTGGATCAGAGATAGATAGACAGATACTTTATTAATCCCAAGGGGAAATTCACATAGGTGGATTCAAATTGTTCTATCATGGTGTAGATGGGAGGAAAAATGGGGTAGGAGTTATTCTGAAGGAACAGTATGTCAAGAGTGTTTTGGAGGTGAAAAGAGTGTCAGGCAGAGTAATGATTATGAAGCTAGAAATTGGAGGTGTGATGATGAATGTTGTTAGTGCAAATACACTGCAAGTTGGGTGTGCAATGGGTGAGAAAGAAGATTTTTGGAGTGAGTTGGATGAAGTGATGAACAGTGTACCCAAGGGACAGAAGGTGGTGATTGGAGCAGATTTCAATGGGCATGTTGGTGAAGGGAACAGTGGAGACGAGGAGGTGATGGGTAGGTATGGTGTCAAGGAGAGGAATGAAGAAGTTCAGAGGATAGTGGATTTTGCCAAAAGGATGGACATGGCTGTGGTGAATACGTATTTTAAGAAGAGGGAGGAACATAGGGTTACGTACAAGAGTGGAGGAAGATGCACACAGGTAGATTACATCCTATGCAGAAGAGTCAATCTGAAGGCGATTGAAGACTGCAAAGTGGTGGCAGGAGAAAGTGTAGTTAAGCAGAATAGAATGGTGGTCTGTAGGATGACTCTGGAGATCAAGAAGAGGAAGAGAGTGAGGGCAGAGCCAAGGATCAAATGGTGGAAGTTGAAAAAGGAAGACTGCAAGGTTGATTTTAGGGAGGAGGTGAGACAACCACTGGGTGGCAGTGAAGAGTTACCAGACAGCTAGGAAACTACAGCAGATGTAGTAAGGGTGACAGCAAGAAGGGTGCTTGGCGTGACATCTGGAAAGAGGAAGGAGGAAAGGGAAACCTGGTGGTGTAATGAGGAAATACAGGAGAGCATACAGAGGAAGAGGATGGCAAAGAAGAAGTGGGATAGTCAGAGACATACAGAAAGTAGACGAGAGTACAAGGAGATAAGGCGCAAGGTGAAGAGAGAGGTGGCGAAGGCTAAAGAAAAGGCGTATGATGAGTTGTATGAGAGGTTGGACAATAAGGAGGGAGAGAAGGACCTGTACCAATTGGCTAGACAGAGGGACCGAGCTGGGAAAGATGTGCAGCAGGTTAGGGTGATAAAGAATAAAGATGTAAACATACTCACAAGCGAAGAGAGTGTGTTGAGCAGATGGAAAGAGTACTTTGAGAGGCTGATGAATGAAGAGAATGAGAGAGAGAAGAGGTTGAATGATGTGGAGATAGTGAATCAGGAAGTGCAACAGATTAGCAAGGAGGAAGTAAGGACAGCTATGAAGAGGATGAAAAATTGAAAGGTCGTTGGTCAGATGACATACCTATGGAAGCATGGAGGTGTTTAGGAGAGATGGCAGTGGAGTTTTTAACCAGATTGTTTAATGGAATCTTGGAAAGTGAGAGGATGCCTGAGGAGTGGAGAAGAAGTATACCGGTGCCGATATTTAAGAATAAGGGAGATGTGCAGGACTGCAGTAACTACAGGGGAATAAAATTGATGAGCCACAGCATGAAGTAATGGGAAAGAGTAGTGGAAGCTAGGTTAAGAAGTGAGGTGATGATTAGTGAGCAGCAGTATTATTTCATGCCAAGAAAGAGCACTACAGATGCAATGTTTGCTCTGAGGATGTTGATGAAGAAGGTTAGAGAAGGCCAGAAGGAGTTGCATTGCGTCTTTGTGGACCTGGAGAAAGCATATGACAGGATGCCTTGAGAGGAGCTGTGGTATTGTAGGAGGAAGTCGAGAGTGGCAGAGAAGTACATAAGAGTTGTACAGGATATGTATGAGGGAAGTGTGACAGTGGTGAGGTCTGCGGTAGGAGTGACGGATGCATTCAAGTTGGAGGTGGGATTACATCAGGGATCGGCCCTGAGCCCTTTCTCATTTACAATGGTTATGAACAGGTTGACAGACAAGATTAGACAGGAGACCCCGTGGACTATAATGTTTGCTGATGACATTGTGATCTGTAGCGATAGTAGGGAGCAGGTTGAGGAGACCCTGGAGAGGTGGAAGAATGAAGGTCAGTAGGAACAAGACAGAATACATGTGCGTAAATGAGAGGGAGGTCAGTGGAATGGTGAGGATGCAGGGAGTAGAGTTGGTGAAGGTGGATGAGTTTAAATACTTGGGATCAACAGTACAGAGCAATGGGGATTGTGGAGGAGAGGTAAAAAAGAGTGCAGGCAGGGTGGAATGGGTGGAGAAGAGTGTCAGGAGTAATTTGTGACAGATGGGTATCAGCAAGAGTGAAAGGGAAGGTCTACAAGATGGTAGTGAGACCAGCTATGTTATATGGGTTGGAGACAGTGGCACTGACCAGAAAGCAGGAGACAGAGCTGGAGGTAGCAGAGTTAAAGATGCTAAGATTTGCACTGGGTGTGACGAGGATGGATAGGATTAGAAATGAGTACATTAGAGGGTCAGCTCAAGTTGGAAGGTTGGGAGACAAAGTCAGAGAGGCGAGATTGTGTTGGTTTGAACATGTACAAAGGAGAGACACTGGGTATATTGGAAGAAGGATGCTAAGGATAGAGCTGCCAGGGAAGAGGAAAAGAGAAAGGTCTAAGCGAAGGTTTATGGATGTGGTGAGAGAGGACATTCAGGTGATGGGTGTAACAGAACAAGATGCAGAGGACTGAAACATATGGAAGAAGATGATCCTCTGTGGCAACACCTAATGGGAGCAGCCGAAAGAAGAAAAAGAAGAAACAAACAAAATTCTTTTGACACTCACTGTAATCACTACATGCTTACGTGCCTCATGTCCTAACTGGAGCATGCCATCTAAATCACAAGGAGTTTCAGAAAATTAATTAACCAGAAAAATGTACCTTATCTCCCTTACATTATATACTTATTAGAAATATTAAGATTAAAACTTGCATTTCAGGTATCTTTAAATAGAAGTTGTCTTGACATGATCAGGTTTCTGCTATTGTTAAAAGGTTATTGTCTGAGGACAGTTATACATTTCCAGCCAATCAGTTTTGAACTCATGACAGAGGCAGTAGGAAGGCACGACAGGGACAGAAGATGATGCCCCAGATCAGACCTTGCTAAGGATAAGGATGAATGTTCAGAATATTTATTACGACTCCAAAAAACGAGGACTAGGAAATGGAAGTAGCCTAAGGAACAGGTAAAAGACAACAGGCTGGGTTCAAAAATTCCAAAATGGAACCCAGCTGAACTGAATCTAAGCCACAAACCAGAAACTGTGGTCAAAATAATTAATAGCAAAAGTCCTCAAACCAGCTTGTTTTTATTTCCCATGGTTAACATTAATCTTCATGGTAAGTACTGCAAGAACTAACTGCTGCCTACCTCCATCTTGAATAGGTGAAGTATGATGGCATAGCATGACACATGATTTCCATGTCACATGACAGGCAAAAAGAACAAACAACATGCATAACATGGCCGCAATCATCAGCAATTTTTAGAAGATCGGTGACCAAGGCAAACAATATTCCAAAATATCACTGTGGCAACATCACCATTAAAACACTAAAAAATACACAATGTTCAAAAATAAAATGGACAGTCCCTAGATGTAACCAAAGAAGTATTTATCACAAAAAGTAATAGAATATGCTGATAGTAGACAATAATGCTGACATCACATACTAAAACTTGCACACACACATACTACCCATATTTTTGCTTTTACTGCAACTCACGTATATAATTTCTGAGGACGTGCTCAGATGACACGTCCAAAGAACACTGGGAATGTGTGGCACCAATGATGTGTGCGCGTACACGTTCTGAGCGTGAAGTATAAATCATCCCTAACTTGGAAACTGGCCAAAAAAACTATCAGTCCCAAAAATACTTTTGCAAAGTCCTGATAGGGAGAGGGAAATCAGAAACCTCTGGCTGTGCAATAAAGGGCAGATAAGAAATCTATATAAAAGTAAAACAGTTATTTTCAAAAAGGTTCTGAAATTCCAAAATGCTCAAAGAGTGCAAAAAGCAAAATAAATATGCCCGAAGACAATCCAAACGCAAACAAGGTCCAAATAAAAACAAAATAGGGGTCCAAACTCCAAAAAGCAATACATCATCGAACATAAGAGAACTTAGTACACAGAGAGCAGAAAAAAATGTATACAAAGACTACCATATCTCCTCCTCCTTTATAGGGTTGGGGGCGGATCAACATTGAGACAGACGGGTGGTCCCGCCTCTTGGGGAACCACCCACAAAGCACAAGGGACATAACAGAACATGGATGCACACATGAAAACTACACAATGATGAAGAGTTATACACATCATATCTTCTTCCTCTTTTCCCACTTCTTTGTGGGGCTGATGTGCTTGATCAGCCTTCTCCAAACAGCTCAGACCTGCACCTCCTCGCCTGTCAATCCCTTTTCCTTCATATCTTCTTTTACTTTATTCATCCACCTCCACTCTGGCCTTCCTCACTTTCTTTTCTCCTGTACTTCCATTCTCATCACACTTTTGGCCACTTATTCATTGTCTGCCCTCATCACATGTCCATACCACTTCAACCTACTTTCCTGTACTTTCTTAGATATCTCTCCCACTTTTGTTGTACCTCTGATTGTTTAATTTCTCATTCTGTCCATTTTAATAACTTCACACATCCTTCTCAACATTATCATTTGTGCCATGTCTAACTTCTTCTACTGTGCTCCGTTAACTGCACATGTCTCAGCTCCATACATCATCATAATAAACATACAGAAGTTCTTTACATTAAACAAAAAAGACATAAAAAGGAAGTTAAACAGTGAATACAAAACATAAATAACCAGAACCATGACTTGTTTCATTACTGGTTTCTAGTCAGACCACTGAAGTCCTGGTATGGCTTTTTGTGATATTTTGAGGCCTGTTCACCACTTCTTGGTCATTTTGTATTGCTGCTTTACAATAGTAATAAACAGAACAATATGTGATAAATGTATGACTTTGACAAAATTAAATCAAAGTAAAAAATAATAAATAGAATTCTTCATAGGGTAAAACATATAAATATACAGAAATATTATGCATAATAATTACTAAATCAAGCTCAAAATAATTTGAAAACACCACATAATTATCACAGATAATGTTCAGTATGAAAAGTACGAGGAGCTGTTGCACAGACTTATGACCTTACAAACATTATTGCGGGCAAGGAGGACAACATATGGAGCAATAGCAGCCTTTAAAAGAAAACAATGGATCATGATGCAGTAAGAACTGGTGGTGATAGAGGTGCCATTTTTACGATGGACCCAGGACTTCTAGTAGCATTTACATACCTATATGTAATTCTGGAAAATGGCCACCAAACTAACCCTATGATGAGGTTTTAAAACCAGCACCCTGTCACAGTTTCATTGAGTCTGGTGTCATGAGGTGAGGGTTCAGAATATAAAAGACAGAGGACAGGTGATGAAATGAGGACCCTTGAATGTTGCTGTAGAATTCTTGGGCTTCACAAGCTGAATAAAAATAGGCTGCCTGGTGAAAGCTGAATAGTGCTGCTCTAGTGTTCATATGTCTGTCTGTCTGACAACAAATCTATTCTTCATCATGAGCACATCAGCAGCATGGGACATCCCTTCAGTCCTATTGTTGTTATTTGTCATAATTCAGAAAGCAACTTTTCATTTGTTATTTTGTAACCCTGCCAACCTGCCATTTACCCCTCCTCCCCCATTATCTGCAGCCCTGTATTTGTCTTCTTTAGTATGCAGCGCATTGAATAAAAACTAAGTGAAAACTGTAATCCTTTTTCTAAAAGAAGAGTCGTTGTTCACTCTCATTACCACACAAAAGAAAACTAATAATAGGCTGACCTTGCCACTCAGTTTGGTGGGAACCTCCGATTTGAAAGTCAAGGTCTTTCGGAGAGATAAGCAGCAGTGAGTTTTAATCCTTAGCACTGCTGAGTCTGAAGTCTGGTTAAGTCACAGCCTTTTTTTTTTGCAATTTGGATTTTCTTTTTTCGTGATTGTGCTTTCCCAGGCAGCTCAGGACTTTACAAATCCAGCTATTGTTTGGTCAGATGTGTCAAAGTTGATCTTAAACACATCTTATATTTTAACTGGGTTCATTTAAACACCAAATTCACATCTGTGACAAACATGACAATGTTCCTTTTATCCTTATGCCCCTACTTTATTTTTGTTCCCGTACAAACATACTGAATTGCTTCCCTTAACAATGTCATTTCTTTTGGTCTGGCATTTTCAAAATTAAGAGTGTAGCATCCCTGGGTGCAGACCTGAGATGGACACAATCCTCAGGGGAAGGCACTAACTGGAAAAGCTGGCATAAAAGCAGCTCCGCAAGTGATGTTGGAGAGGATTACAGACACAGCACAGAAGCATGGCCACCGGTAAGCCTTAAATGTGGACCCTGGCCTTGGGTTGGCTCTCAGAGACGGAAACAAGTGTGGCATACAGGTTGCCTCTGAGCCTGGGTAAGTGGAGTGAGGTGGAGCCAAGCGGCATGTGTGAGGTAGGGATGCATGGATTTACAGAACACCCAAGTAGTGTGGTGGAAGTAGCGGCTGAAGATTCCAATGGTTCTTTTAAAGGCCACTCACTAGCAATCAGTAAGGCGGCAAATTCAATACCTCCATCTCTGACATCCCCCCAGTCATTATAGTATGTTTAAAGTTTAATATTATGTTAATTTTAACATAACTCTACTGGTTTAACATTTTTAAAATGCAATATTTAATTTCCAAAACTAGGCTGATGATATTTTATGTGGATTTGAGCTTCTTGATTCTGCAGAGCTAATAATTGACAGCTCTGATTCCCAGTGAATTTTTATGTAAATCTGTGATGGTTGAAAAAAAAGCCAGTGAGATGCTTATCCGTTGATGAATTCTTATGAGTAAACTTTACGGTAAGATTGTAGAATTGCACAACGCAGATCCTGCCAGTACAGAGATAGGATTTACTCTTATGCTTGTCATTAATTTTGTGCCTTTCCTGTGGAGTTTTGGGGACTTGTTTGCAGAGTGGGTTTTTTTTTATCAAGGAATCTCTGTTACAAAGGAGAGCATTTCGTTTGGAATTTGGTTTCTTCATTATAAAAGATCATTTTTGGTTTTCATTATCAAAGACTTCTGAAATTAAACAGTGTAGGTATTGTTATTGTTAAATGTAGCATTACAATGATGCCATTTTGTTTTTGGCTGTGCCAACATTTGACAGTCCTGTTGTCAGAACGAGGCTCCTGGTCACTAGGGGGCGTGGTCTTGGAAGTTACATCATGTGATTATCATTGCCACAATGCATTATAAACCTTTGCAGTTGGTTGTTCTTTATCTATGATTGTTTGTGAATAGGATGGAGTTTACTGGTATTTCTGATTGAATTTCAGCTAGTATTTTTTGGGAGGTTTTAGAATTGGCTTTTTGACATTTCTACTTTTATTTTGTTTTGTTTCCATTGTTCCATCTCTTGACCTTTTGCTACATTTTTTTGTAGTTACTTAGTTGAACCACATTTTCATTTACCTATTTCCTTCTGTGGTACTACAATCTGATTATTTTATTTCCTTCTAGACTTTGTTTTAAGAAAGTTGAAAAATGTGACCATTTATTCTGTTTTGTAAAAGGTGATGTCATTTTGGAATGATCAAGTCTGTCATTTGCTCTACAATCCTATCCATAATCATCCAGGAATACACAACAAGTAATGTTATCGGCTTGACTTTATAAAGATCAGCATGTGCGTTCCTGCATGATCCAAGATTTCAATAAACTTAGTATTGGTGTATGACTCTTTGACTGTGTATTTTTCCTGGTCAAATACCATATATACTCACATATAAGTCGGGTCTTGAAACCTGAAAAATCGTTCAAAAAATCAGACCCCGACTTATATGCCTGTTCAAAAATGCGACACTTAAATGTTTTTAAGTCTCACATCAGTTTCTTAGACGCATTGGATATTATTGCAGCAGTGCAGTTACCAATTTCTTTTGCTACTTCAACGACTTTTAATTTAAAAACAGCTTCAAATTTTCTTCTGATTGAACACTCCATCATAGATAAGGGATGCTCTTGCGCTAAAGGTGTATGAGGGTGTGAGATACAAAAAACATAAATCAGTGCAATCGTTGCATCAGAATAGTTCGGGTATTGCCGTATGGTCACATAGGCACAATACATAGAAAAAAATAAGGCAGTGTGCTCCCTCGTTACCCTCTTAGATGGGCGTTAGCATATCATAATCTCTTGGACCAATAGCGTGAGTTTTCCTCATTCGACTTATATGACCGACATTATAAAATACCAGAAATTATACGTTAAAGTCCTGACTTATACACAGTAGAACTTATCCAAGAGTATATACGGTAACTAATATTTTCTCATATTTCAGCATTAAGACTTTTGATTTTTGGGTGGTGCAGTAGAAACAATGCTGCTTCATGCCTTGTTTTGCAATTTATAGGCACTGTCATTTTCGTACAACTTTTGTTTTAATATATATATATATATATATATATATATATATATATATATATATATATATATATATATATTAATTGCTGTGTGTTATGATATGGAGGTTTCCTCCAAGGCAATATGAGTGAAGCCTGTGAAAAGAAGCCACGGAGCAGGCTGGAATCCAACATGGTCTGCACAGCAGTGGCTCACATGACATCAGCCAGGTCCCTAAAGCAATCTGCTGGTTTCATCTGTAGCAGGCTAAACAACTAAAAACGTCCTGAAACAAAGCAAAAGTCCCACAAGTAGGAGGATGGCCACCAACCTTAGCTTATGCACAAAATGGGCAGCAAAGAATTTTTGTAAATCAAATATTTATTAAAATAATAGAAAATAAGGCACCAATGCGCAAATGAGCAAAACAAGACACAAGGGTTGCCTAAAAAGGCAATACAAAGCAAAAAAAAAATCCAAGTCACAGCCCAGAAATCAGAATCCTTAATAGAAAGCAAAAAGTAATTGAAAACCCCCCAAAAAAACAACAGCAAAAACACAATCATTTTTCACATAAATTCATTAAATGCATGATTCCCACTCCTGAGCCTTTCTAAGCCAGTTTAAATAGTTGCAGGGATGCCACAGTAATGGTGATAACTGGGAGGTCCCTCTTCTTGGAGCACAAAAGAGAACATGGAACATAACTACATTTAAGAGACAATAATTCTATAATAAACATAAAAGAAAACACATAATTACTCAAAAACAACAAAAATAGAAATAAAACACAGAGACAAGTTAAAACATAACATTATGTTAGGACTTCCACATTATTGAATATTGTGAATAATTTTAGTTGCATCTTAAAGCATTATTGCTAGGGTTTGTGGGTTTTTGGATTTCTGGCTGTGTGTTTTTGACTTCATCTTTTGTTTTGTTGATTGGGAAGTAATCTGGCTTGACAATATTTGACCTTATCTATATTTCACAGCTCTGATTAAGGGCCAGCGAGTTTGTCTTGATGTAAAGTTTACTCTCCCCAGTTTTGTCCCTTGTCTGTTTTATGATTATGTTTCATCTCTTGGACCTTGTACTTCATTAACATGACTACTGCGGCTTTGTATCAGTACACAATTGCTGTTATGTCTCTGTTGTTTGTTTACCATTTATTACGTATTTTTATTACTTGAATATCCTCCTATAGGGTTTAAGTTCCAGGAATTAATATCCATCGTAAGGTTAATTTTACTCAATGTAGTTGAATAATTATAAGTTTATTTAAACTATAGGTGTCACCATAATATTTATTATTGGTGCCGTCATTTTGTGTTAACTGTCATTAAGATGCATCGTGCTGTTGCCAGGGGCAGGTCCTTGGAGGTTGTGACCTCTGATCATTACGACATGACTAGATAAAAGGTTAGCATTTCCCTATCTGAGTTTGTGTATAGGGTTGTGCCAGACACAGCAAGCATGTAGCATGAGGCAGGAGCAATCCTTGAATGGGGCGGCAGCTCATTACTACTGCCGCGCCACCGTGCCCACATGTTTAATTATTAACAGTATACATTATTTAAATGAAGTTAAAAATGTATCTGTATAATGTAATATACATACTTTACTGCATTTCATCTTAAAAATTATACCAAAAGCTCCAAGAAGATATCACTTTTGGAATCGAAATTGACTCAAATACTCGCTTCCCTCTGTTAAACTGAATTGAATTCCTTTATTGTTATTGTATGGTACAATGAGATTCAATGTGCAAATCCTCCATTAACTTATTTTCCTCTAAAATGATTAAATAACAATATAATAATAATACAATAAAAAAAACAATGAAAAATATAGAATATTAAAGCATAAGTACAATATACATGTACATATAGTGCAGATAGTGCAAATGGTTCATAAAGTGGCTCAGGATGTACAATGTTACTGTATAAATATTACAAACTGTAGAGCAAGTTTACAGTGAGGTAATTGTTCTTATAAGTACAAACAGTTCTACCGGGAACACTTGATGGACTGATTGAGTGCGTTTAGAGCTCGTGGGATGAAATTGTTTCTGAACTGCGAGGTCCCTACAGGGAAGGCTCTGAAGCATTTGCCATATAGAAGAAGTTCAAATAGGCTGTACGCATGGCTGAGGCAGCATGTGCTATATGCTGTATCCTCTTTCCAATCAGCTGCTGTAGAGCTGTAATTCCACACTCAGATACAGTGGCTTAAAATGCTCTGAGTGGTATTTAGAATAGTTTGGCCATTCTGTGGACCTTTACATTGTTACAGGTTGATTACAGTCAGATGTCTTAAACTAATAAACGATATGCAGTTAATTTCAGTGTATTTCATAAAGATGCATAAGAATGTGAATCTAAAAAATAAAGTGAAACCACACAGGAACAGTAGCACTGCTTTAATGCTGGATGCCACCAGTTGCAAAACCGAGCTGAAAACTTGCATACACAAGGGAGGGTGCTGCTGTGAGAATGTGCATGGCTTTATGCCAAGTTAAGTTTTTATACATCACGGTGTGAGCATGGCATAAGGCCCCTGGTCTCACTCCATAACAAACATAACAGCACTGATGTGTCTGTTTTTGATCTACATAGGCATTCTTCCACAGAGTTTGAAGAGAGAGAGAGAGAGAGAGAGAGGTTAGCAGCATGCATTGCTGCACCCACCACATGACAAACCAACTCAGGATCCCAGATTAGGACATGAGTGCAGCCATGCAATGGGTGACATCTCAGGACCACACTAGTTCAGATGGAATGGAACCATTGTGAGGTTTTTTATGGTGGCTGGAGTGCCAATTCTGCCACCAACCTCCAGGTTTTACCCTACAGGTTGGAGGGCCTCCATGCAGAGTCTGAAGAACACTTTTCAAAAAATACAGAAGAAGCTAAACTCGGTGGCTTAGATTACACATTTCTCCAGCAATAAAATACTGAATAAGTATCTTCTCTAATGGTCTGCTTTTCACCAATCATGACCCCCATATATGAATCTAGATTTTTCTTTTTTTTCCTTTTCAGTCACACACCTGGTAAAAGTTATGCAGCTAAAAAGGTGGATCACTAACCTTCCATTCTGTTTTTTCTATTTCTTTATCTAGTTGGGGTTTTTTTTGCAGCCCTTTACTAACTCTCCTGTAATATGTTATAACACAAGTACTTGATTTGCAAGCCTATTACACTTCACTGACCAAACTGAATCTAAAAATAACCAAAATATTTAGTGTTTGAGTTACAGTAGCTAGCCAATCTTCAGTCTGTAGTAGGAATGTGAGAATGATTACCAAGGTCTGATCCTGTCTAGGAGATGTTGCATGGCTGGTGCTAAGGATGAACCCAGTCTTCATTACACTGCTGTCAGAAGAAAGTACACCCTTCACCAAGGATACCGAATTTTCAGTCTAGTCCACAAATCATTATGACAATATTTTCAGAAAGGAAACATGGACAATATAAAAAATGGCTTACCTTGGCAGAATGTAAACACCACAAAGCCATTAAATTAAAAAACTTCTGTTATCGGCAAAAAATGACTTCTAATTAAACATTTAGTTTGGATCAAAATCCAGTAATTACTGCGACTCTCCAGGATTGAACTTGAGCATCCTAGCGATAAATTATTATTTTTGAAGCAAAAAATATTATTCCTCTCATTACTGTATTTTAAAAAGATTGCTTAGCTTCTACAACATTCCTTGTGTTTTGCTATGAATGTTTATTGTCTGAATTAATCAGCAACAAGTACACATCTACACCAATCAGCCACAACATTAAAACCACTGACAGGTGACGTGAATAACATTGATTATCTCATTACAATGGTACCGGACAAGGGGTGGAATATATTAGGTATCAAATGAACAGTCAGTTCTTGAAGGTGATGTGCTGCAAGTAGGAAAAATGGGCAAAGTTAAGGATCTGACAAAAGCCAGATTGTGATGGTCAGACGACTGGGTCAGAACATCTTCAAAACAGCAGGTCTTGAGGTGTTTTCATAGAATGCAGTGGTTAGTACTGTCATACATGTGTGTATGAGAGGCAGCTAAAGGGCCTAAATGAGGGCAATTCCACACCAGACCAGGGGGTGGCAAGGTGTACTGATCCTTTCTCTCTTTCCACTGCAGACTATTTATGTGAAATTCAGCCTGGCCCTGTATATGTCACTTCCGACGACATCACTTCTGGTTCCGGGGCCAATTACATTGGTCCCAGTCCCACTGATGTCACTTCATCTGCTTTCCCTTAAAACCACCATCTTTACCTCAGCAATTCTGTTCTGTTCTGGACTCAAACTACTTTCAACAATTTTGCAGCCAGGAAATATTATGTGGGTGGTTGCCCCAAACCTTTTTGTGGCTCCTTGTCTATTCACTTATGACAGTACCTACCAAAAGTGGTCCAAGGAAGGACAACCAATGGCCTGGCAAAAGGGTCACAGTGTCCAAGGCTTATTGAAGCATACTTAAAGCGAAGGCTAGCCCATCTGGTCCAATCCTACAAAACAGCTACTCTGGCACAAATTGCAGAAAAGCTTATCGTTAGCCACGAGAGAAAGGGGTTACAACACACAGTGCATTACATCTTGCTGTGTATGGGGCTGCATAGCCACAGAGGGGTTAGAGTCCCCATGCTGACTCCTGTCCTCTGCCAAAAATGGCTAAAATGAACTTGTGAGCTGAACTGGACCATGGAGCAATGGAAGAAGGAGGCCTGGTCTGATGAATCATATTTTCATGTGAATGGTCATATGCATATGTGTTGTTTACTTGGGGAAGAGGTGACAGCAGGGTGTACATTGGGAAGGAGGCAAGCCAGTAGGGTCAGTGTGATGATCTGGGCAATGTTCTGCTGGGAAACCTTAGGTCCTGACATTCATGTGGAACTCATTTTGACATGTACCACCTAACTAAAGATTGTTGCAGACCATGTGCACCCCTTCATAGCAATGGTAGTCCATAGTTCAATATGATAGTGTGCCATTCCACACTGCAACAATTGTTCAAGAAGGGTTTGAGGGACATGACAAAGAATTCAGGGAGTTGACTTGGCTCCTAAGATGTGCTAAAAAATAAGTCTGATCCATGGAGGTCCCTCCTTGCAGCTTACAACACTTGAAGGACCTGCTGCTAGCGTCTTGGTGCCAGATACCACAGATCAACTTCAGAGCTCTTCTGGAGTCCATACATTGATGCGTCAAAGCTGTTTTGGTGGTATGAGGGTGACCTACAGAATATTATGCAGGTGGTTTTAATGTTGTGGCTGATAACTGTAAATAGTTTCATATTCCACATAAACTGTGGAGCAGTAAAGTGTGAGATGTAGCAACATAAAAATCACTGTGTGTAAAATCAGTCTAAGCAAGGCATCTCCCTTATTGGTAATTAAGCGTGTACCAGTTATTGTGACAATGGCTTTAATTCTTTAATCACAATAAGCTCTGCAGTGTGTACTAAAATAAGTGTGGCCTCTAACCCATCACGAAAGCAGTGAGCTGATTTTGCTTATTTCAAAGGTGTCATTTTACTGTTATCTATTTGCACATTGAAGCTTTCCATCTTCACCTTGGCCTGCTTGAGTGTTTGATTGAAGTCTAGTGTCCCCCTAGAGTCTTTACACATCACTAACACTTCATGTATATTTTGGAGTAGTTTGGGTTTGCAGTTGTAATTTTTTTTCTTTTTACTAGGTCCAGGTTCATGGCTAACTTATTGCCAAAATACATGCCATGAATGTTGAAAGCTAAGCTGCAGACACATTACACTGAAAAAAAATAGGAGCCAATATAGAATATCTTGGTTGTTTGAAAAATAATGCTAAAATATTGGTTTTATTCAAATGAACAAAATATGCAACTTCTGGACAAAAAATAATTGGTGATCAAGTATGCTGTCATATCTGACTCTGGCTATACACACTATTGTAATGTCCACTGACCGGACCTGAAAAATCCTCTGCTAAGCTGTCTGCTGACTTTTATAATGGGACAGAAGTATCTGAAGAAGTTGACCCATAAGATCCATCAGCCTTTAATTGTAGTGCTTGGTGACTCCTGGAAGGGATCCTGGTATGGATCAACTCATGAACATGGGGAGCAAGCGATATGGCACCTCTGGCCCCATTTTGGTGGACCTGGAAGTGGAGAGTGATTGTTGGGTTATAGGAAGAGGACCTAGAAATAGAGGGGTGGCAGTGGAGCCATTAGCCGCAAGCATTGCCTGTGTACTTTTCCATTCCTCTTCCCTACTTTGGGGTCACTTCAGTATATTTCCCTTTAAGGTCAGTACTAGGTTGGATGTTGGGCATTTCATTGTAGTTTTATTTTTGACAGCTTCTGCAAGATGAAATGCACTATGACTCTATGAAAGTCATGCCATGGTGTTGATATTTGTTTGAATTAGCAAACATCCATCCATCCATCCATTTTCCAACATAATTTACAAAATTTAAAGCCCTTCATCAAAGTATTGGGTGAACAATGAGTTTACTAAAAATCTAAATTACATTCTCTAGAATAAATCAGGTCATCCATGGGGCTGGATGATTAACAATAAAATATCCACAATCCAATCTATTTTTTAAATCTGATTTTCTCTAATTAAAAGAAACCTACTACTTGTTTCCTAGATTCGGTGCCAACAAAACAAGTAAAAAGCGCAACGGATGTTCTTGCAGTGCCTGTTCTTAGCAGTATCAATAGTTTATTATTGCATGGCACAATACCTGATGCACTAAAAGTGTCATTCATCAAACCATTACTTAAAAAGTCAGACCTAGAGCTACACATACTTAATAACTATAGACCCATTTCAAATTTACCCTTTCTCAAAATACTTGAAAAAGCAGTCTGCAATCAGCTTCAGTCGCACCTTATGCATCACAATTTTTTTTTTTAGAAATTCCAGTCTGGTTTCCGAACTGGTCATAGTACAGAAATGGCACTAACACGGGTTGTAAATGACATTCTCATATTCCCTGATGAAGGAAATTCCAGTGTAATTACGTTGTTAGACTTAGGCGCATCGTTTGACACCATCGACCATTCTATTTTACTTCTGAGGCTGGAAAATGATATTGGGCTTACAGGCACTGTGCTCTCCTGGTTTAGTTCTCATTTATCAAATCGATTCCAGTATGTACAGAAACATGCTGCTAGTGCTCCATCATTATAAACAGAACTGAGATATGGTGTCCCGCAGGGCTCAGTACTGGGACCTTTACTGATTTCACTTTACATGCTCTACTGGGATCTGTCATTAGAAAACATCATGTTAATTTTCACTCGCATGCAGATGATACCCAGTTATACCTTTTTTTTTTAGACCAAATGAACTTTCTCCGATGTTGTCTCTAATTAGTTGTGCTAATGAATTAAAGGAGTGGATGGATGAAAATTACTTGTCTTTAAACACTGACAAAGCAGAGATGTTAATTATTGGAGGGAATGATGTTGATCGCAACAATATTTTGTCATCATTTAACTCAGCTGGAATCACCATTAATTTTACTGAATCAGCCCGCAATCTAGGCATTACCTTTGACTCTAGCATGTCATTTACAGCACACATTATAACATTTTCCAAAACATGTTTCTTCCATCTTGAAAATGTTGGGAAATGAAGGCGTTTTCTAAATATGCTGTATACTATGAAATTAATTAATGCATTTATTTCTAGTAGGTTTGACTACTGCAATGTGATGTTCACTGGATGTTCAAACTGTTTAATATACAGCCTCCAGTTAATCCAAAATGCTGCTGCAAGAATTGTTACAAGAACAAGAAAATACAAACAAATAACTCCAGTTCTTAAATCCTTACACTGGCTCCCGGTAAAGTTTAGGGCAGATTTCAAAATCCTACTTTTAACGTATATAGCGTTAAATCACCAAGGTCCAGCTTACTTATTTGAATTTATTGTGACTTACAAACCAGAGTTCACATTAAGATCTTAAGATGCCGGTCTGCTTATGATTCCAAGGATTAATAAAATAACAGTGGGAGGTCGTGCCTTTAGTTACAGGGCCCCTAAACTGTGGAATGGTCTGCCTGCTACTGTAAGAGCTTTTAAATCCCAACTGCAGACTCACTACTTCAGATTAGCAGACACCTGACTAGAGCTGCTGATTAACTGCACAGACTGCATCTCTTTTGTTAGTCATTAGCACTAAAACATAAGTAATATGATAGTTATAATTTGTTACTAATCCTCACCTATTTGGTATCTCTTCTCTGTACTAAAATGTGGCACTTGGTGCCACTGCCCAGCCTCCAGGTTGTCTGTCTGCCGAAGGAAACGTCATCTCTGATGGAGGAGCAGTGGAATCCTTGAGTAGAAAGGTCCTTTCATCATATTGGACAGCCCACCACTGACTCAGCTATGGGAAAGCCAAAAAGGGGGTAGGCAGAACAAATCTGAATCGTATTATGTGATATCATCTAATCTTGCATTTTCCTCTGCACTTGTAATATTACAATTGTACTATTGTATTTTATTGAGGATTACTTATGTTCTGTTTCTGTGTATTGTATTGTGTTTACCCCTTTGTTGACACCCACTGCACACCCAACCTACTTGGAAAGGGGTCTCCCTTTAAATTGCCTGTCAAAGAATTTTTCAATTTTTTTCCCTACAAGGATTATTTTGGGGAGTTTTTTTCTTGTCTTCTTAGAAAGTCAAGGCAGGGGGGGCTGTCAAAAGAAAAGGCCTGTTAATACCCATTGCAGTACTTCTTGTGTGATTTTGGGCAATACAAAAAGAAATTGTATTTTATTGTAATCATGGTGGTAGGCTTTTGGGCTTTAACCCGATAATAATGGGTGATAAATTGAGATGTACCCTCAATTAAGAATCAGTCCATTAATAATAAATACAATCTAAAAATCAATAACATTACCAATATGAAGAAGTTCAGAATTACCTATGCATTAGGGTGGTGTAGTAGTAAGCACTGGTAACAGCATTGTGGATTTGGATCCTGTATCCGTGTGGAGTTCTGTTTGTATCTGCATGAGTTTTCTTCTCAGTACACCAGTGTTCCTCTCACAACCCAAAGTCATGGAGGGTCAGTTAATTCAGTAACTCTAAATTAACTCTGTACGTATGTTTGTATTAAGATGGACCTGTGTCCCATCTCTGGACTCCATGCTGGCAGGTTAGGTTCCTCACTCCATTGAACCACGAGGTAAAAGAAAGATGTTATTCTACTGAGATTATTTAATAATTCCACAATTCATTCCTGTCCTGACCCAGGGGATGCACAAACCAGTGTGTTTTTTTGTGCCAGTCCCACACCCGGATAAATGGGGAGGGTTATGTCAGGAAGGGCACCCGGTGTAAAATTTTGCCAAATCAATACAAATTTCCAAACCGGATCGGTCAAGCCCCGGCACTGGGTGGTAGTGAAGAGTTACCAGACATATGGGAAACTATAGCAGATATAGTAAGGGTGACAGCAAGAAGGGTGCTTGGTGTGACATCTGGACAGAGGAAGAAGGAAAAGGAAACCAGGTGGTGGAATGGGTAAATACAGGATAGTATACAGAGGAAGAGGATGGCAAAGAAGAAGTGGGATAGTCAGAGAGATGCAGAAAGTAGACAAGAGTACAAGGAGATAAGGCGCAAGGTGAAGAGAGAGGTGGCGAAGGCTAAAGAAAAGGCGTATGATGAGTTGTATGAGAGGAGGACACTAAGGAGGGAGAAAAGGACCTGTACCGATTGGCTAGACAGAGAGACTAAGCTGGGAAAGATGTGCAGCAGGTTAGGGTGATAAAGGATATAGATGTAAACGTACTCACGAGCGAGGAGAGTGTGTTGAGCAGATGGAAAGAGTACTTTAAGAGACTGATGAATGAAGAGAATGAGAGAGAGAAAAGGTTGAATGATGTGGAGATAGTGAATCAGGAAATGCAATGAATTACCAAGGAGGAAGTAAGGACAGCTATGAAGAGGATGAAGAATGGAAAAGCCGTTGATCCAGATGACATACCTGTGGAAGCATGGAGGTGTTTAGGAGAGATGGCAGTGGAGTTTTTAACCAGATTGTTTAATGGAATCTTGGAAAGTGAGAGGATGCCTGAGGAGTGGAGAAGAAGTGTACTGATGCCGATATTTAAGAATAAGGGGGATGTGCAGGACTGTAGTAACTACAAGGGGATAAAATTGATGAACCACAGCATGAAGTTATGGGAAAGAGTAGTGGAAGCTAGGTTAAGAAGTGAAGTGATGATTAGTGAGCAGCAGTATGGTTTCATGCCAAGAAAGAGCATCACAGATGCGATGTTTGCTCTGAGGGTGTTAATGGAGAAGTATAGAGAAGGCCAGAAGGAGTTGCATTGCGTCTTTGTTGACCTGGATAAAGCATATGACAGGGTGCCTTGAGAGGAGTTGTGGTATTGTATGAGGAAGTCGGGAGTAGCAGAGGAGTATGTAAGAGTTGTACAGGATATGTACAAGGGAAGTGTGACCGTGGTGAGGTCTGTGGTAGGAGTGACGGATGCATTCAAGGTGGAGGTGGGATTACATCAGGGATCGGCTCTGAGCCCTTTCTTATTTGCAATGGTGGTGGACAGGTTGACAGATGTGATTAGACAGGAGTCCCTTTGGACTATGATGTTTGCTGAGAGAGATGAAAAAGAGAGTGCAGGCAGGGTGGGATGGGTGGAGAAGTGTGTCAGGAGTGATTTGTGACAGACGGGTATCAGCAAGAGTGAAAGGGAAGGTCTACAGGATGGTAGTGAGACCAGCTATATTATATGGGTTGGAGACGGTGGCACTGACCAGAAAGCAGGAGACAGAGCTGGAGGTGGCAGAGTTAAAGATGCTAAGATTTGCATTGGGTGTAACGAGGATGGACAGGATTAGAAATGAGGACATTAGAGGGTCGACGTTGGATGGTTGGGAGACAAAGTCAGAGAGGCGAGATTGCGATGGTTTGGACATGTGCAGAGGAGAGATGCTGGGTATATTGGGAGAAGGATGTTAAAGATAGAGCTTCCAGGGAAGAGGAAAAGAGGAAGGCCTAAGAGAAGGTTTATGGATGAGGTGAGAGAGGACATGCAGGTGATGGGTATAACAGAACAAGATGCAGAGGACAGAAAGATATGGAAGAAGATGATCCGCTATGGCAACCCCTAATGGGAGCAGCAGAAAGAAGAAGAAGAATTCCTGTCCTGATCTTAAGTTCAACATTTGGTTGACTTCATTGGATTTTCAAGAGCATGACTGTCTGACCGAGCTCAACAGGGCTGACCAAATTGGAGCACAGGTAAAGGTCTGAGATGATGTTAAAATCCAAGCCATTTTCTGTGTGGAATTTGCATGTTATCACCAGGTTGTCTGGTTTTCCTTTCATATCCCCTAATACATGTATATACAGTAAGTTAACTGGTGACTCCAAATTGGCCCAATGAAAATGTGTATGTGTGTGTGTTTGTCGAGTCTTATGGTGAACTGGAGTAGAAATGTTCAAAGGCATAAAAAACTCATCTGCAGAGAGATTAAAAGACACAGTTACGGTTAGAAAAAAGTGCTTCATACTTCCAAAAGGGTAGCCAGCTTCTAAGTTGAAGATGACCTGCATCATTTCTCCACAGCCTCTCGGTTAAATGTTACATTTTTATTTTTTTTAATTTGTGTAATTCCTCCATCTCAATACCGTAGATATATGTAGAATGTAACTAATTATTTCCACTTTGAAAAGATAAAAACTCGCAGCTGATAAAAATACAGTGCTTTAATTAAATGGAGCTCCAAAACAATTACGATAATCCTAAAGAGCCTTATGAATGGCTATAAAATCAATTGAAAAATATTAATAACACAAGACAAATCAATTCATCTCCAGCAGTAAAACAGAGCAATTCAATATAGCCATATAGAGAATTTGATCCTTTGCTTTCAGTGATATTTAGCCAAAGAATAGAGAGTGTTATTGACAAAGCATAATGAAGGAGATTTAACATGCTTTAGATTTTTTTTTTTTTTGCAAGCAAGAATCAAATGAATGTTAGACAGATAGCATCTCTAACACACTCCATGACAGACCTGGATCTTTACATATGGTATGAAAACCCTTGTCCACTTGTGAGGAAAGGTCAAGACCATTGGCAGTGGAGATCCATAGAAGCCAACCTCCATATGGAAGAAGGCAATGTATGACGATGATGGTGATGGGAAGAGAAAATAGCATTAGGCACAAGGCAGGAAACATGCATGTGAAGACGTCAGTCCATCATAAGACCTACTCATGCACACTATGACATGGTGACAATTTGGAATCGTCACTTAATCTAGTTATGGAAGGAAAGCCAGAGCAACTGCAGAAAAACCCAGCGGACTTGCAACAAACAAGTAAATTCAACACAAAGACACAGAACTTCAACCTGAGATGCTGGAGCCATGAGGCAGTAGTGTGCCACCCTGTTTTTTCCAAGACTTCATTTTTGAGTAATTTCTTGGTGTTTCTTTGTTAGCAACAATACTTGTTTCTTCTTCTTCTTTTTCTACTTCTTCTTTCGGCTGCTTCCGTTAGGGGTTGCCAAAGCAGATCATCTTTTTCCATCTCTTCTGGCATTTCTTTGTTAGCAACAATACTTGTTTCTAATCAAAGGTTTTTGAGAGCGCAGGGCATAATCGCTAACATCCACGCTTTTACATTAAAATACACAACAAATAAGTCATCTGCTATTATATAAGAGAAAATGATTTATAATGATTGTTTAGGAATTTTTGGAACATTTTTTTAAATTGATTTTTTTTTAGTTTTGATGCATTTTTCCAAGAACTGCCAGCAATATTCCTGGTGACCATTTCTTAACAATTCATTAGTTCAGCCCCTTAAGGCATTTCAACTCCTTGCTCCTTTTTAATGTCTAAATCATTTGAGCAAACCACTCTGTCAGTGCTAACTACAATAAAAATAATGACCATGTTAAGTTTCTGTATTTTTTTATGGACAGATCTAAATGGTTACGACACCCATGGCATCGAGACAACTCGATCAAACATGCCAGTACCCTCTAGGGCATGTTTTCAAAGTATAACAAAGACTGAGGCTGGCCTCAAATCATGTACTCTAGTTAAACCTACAGCAAACCTCAGATAGCATTCTGGAAGAAATCACGATAAACATAAAGTTGATTAATGACTGGTCAGCTTCTTTTAAAGCAGTGTGAGAGAATCAGAACAGGATTAGAAAATAAAATCATAATGAAAACATTAGTAAGAAGGGAATGTCCTGCATATGTCTAGCAGGACATGTCCAAATCTGACACACTAAGAGATTAAAAATAAAAGGCTGAATGTGTCTGTAATTCTTTAAAATTCTCTACAGCATTGGTATGGTTGGGTGGCACAGTGGTGTAGTGGTTAGTGTTGCAGTTCATTAGATCCAGGATTCAGATCTCACACCTGGTCATTTTCCTTTTGGAGTTTGCACATTCCCTTTGTCTCTGCGTGGGCTTTGCTACAGATACCCTGGTTTTCCTCACACAATCTCAAATCCACTACATAGTTAAAAGTATATGGACACCCCTTCAAATTGTCGAGTTCAGGCATTTCAACCACACTCACTGCTAACGGGTGCATAAAACCAGGCACATAGCCATGCAATCTCCTTTGACAAACACTAGATCTGCTTCAGTCAACTGTAAGTGCTACTATTGTGAAGTGGATTCATCTAGGAGCAACAAGGCCTCAATCACAAAATGGTAGGCCACGCTAACTCAGAGTACGACCACTGAGTACTGAAGCGTATAGTGCCTTAAAACCACCTATCGTCATAACTCATAGAGCTCAAAACTGCCTTTGAAAGCAATATCGACTCACTAACTGTGCGTTGGGAGCTTCTTGAAATGGGCTTCCATGGCCAAGCAGCAGCACACAAGCTTAAGACCACACTGCACAATACCAAGTGTCTGCTGGGGTGGTGTTACGTAAGCCACCGATAGACTCCAGAGCAGTGGAAATGTGTTCTCTGGAGTGAAAAATCACATTTCACTATCTGGATTCTGATGGCCGATTCTGTGCTTGGTGGATGGCAGGTGAATGCTACCTTCCAGACTGCAAAGTGCCTACTATAAAGTTTGGTGGAGAAGACATAATGATCTTGACTTTTTTTCAGGCTTTGGGCTAGGCTCCTTGGTTCAAATGAAGGATACTGTTAATGCATTTTAGACTATTGTGAGCTTCCAAGGTTGTGGCAACAGTTTGGGGAAGTCCCTTTTCTGTTCCAGCGTGTATGTCTCCCCTTGTACAATGCCATGTCCATGAAGACATGGAAGATCTTCAGTTGCCTGCACAGAGCCCTGACCTCACCTTTGGAATGATTTGAATTGGAAAGCCAAGTGCGAGCCAGGTCTTCTTGTCCAACATGACCTCAGGAATGTTGTTTGGACTGAATCGGTATTAATTCCCATAGAAACACTCCAGAAGGCTTTTGGGAAGGGAAGAGTAGAATCTGTTATGGCCACAAGGAAGGTGGTGGATTGGTAATTCAACAGTTTGGAATGGGATGTTCAATAAGATAATATGATGGTGAGGTATTCACAAACTTTTGCCCATATTGTGTGTATGTGCATGTTAAGCTAATTGGCAATTTGAACCTGGCTGAGTGTGGGTTGTGTGTGTGTGTATGTGAATAGGCTCTGTGCTTGACCCTGTAAAGCAAGGAAAATGCTTTTAAAATAACATCAAGGACACATTTTTTCATACAAAATGTTATTAGTCTTCTATTTGAGGTGGGCAACTTAACTAACCATAGGAGTCTGATGGGCTAAATGGTGGATAAGTGGGTTAGATAGATAGATAGATAGATAGATAGATAGATAGATAGATAGATAGATAGATAGATAGATAGATAGATAGATAGATAGATAGATAGATAGATAGATAGATATTCTTTTCTTACTTATTTACTTGCATCTCAATATTATAAATATTCTACTGTCATTAAATTTTAATAATGACAATTTAGATATTACTTTCTGAATTATTCTACTCAGCTGTCACAGAATTATTTTTATGGAACCATTTAAAAGATAATTTTTCAAGCGATGTGTTATGATATATAGAACTGAGTAACCCTATGCATGTCTATTCTTTAATCTTTCTTTTTGGTGGGCGGACAGCTTTCTTTGTGGCAAATTAATATAATGATTATCTCGTATAACTATATACAAATCATTTTCAGCAGACTTATATAACTTCTTAACAGGAGAAGGCCAGAGTTTTTCCAGCTGAGGTGGGGTGGTCCTGCTGGGATGACAGGAGTCTTACGGAGATTTTCACGTAAGACAAACACATACACACAACTTTGAGATGACATAAAAGAGAATATAAGGATAGAATCAAGTGGGCCTTCTAATCAGAAAACCGAGTTAAAATCTAATAAGAAAAATTAAGTATACTTATTTGGAAATCATTGCAGGAATTGTGTTTAAAAATCCATTACCTAACCAAGGCAGAAGCAGTGCGTATAAAAAGTATTCACTGCCTTGGAAGTTTTCACTTTTCATTGTTACACATTGAATCACAGTGGATTTAATTTGACATTGATCAATAGAAAAATATTTCTTAATATCAAAGTGAAAACAGATCTCTTCAAGTTGGCCTCAATAAATAAAACAAAAAAATGTTTGCATAAGCATTTACCCTCTTTAAGTCATATTTAGTACATACAGAAAAAGGCTATTATGGCTGCCGAAGTGTGTGGCTGCGTCTCTGTCAGTTTTTCATGTCCAGACGCTGCCATTTTTTCTGTTCTTCTTTGCAAAACTGCTCAAGCACCGTCAGGTTTTATGGAGATTGTGAGTAAACAGCCTTTTACAAGTCCAGCCACAAATTCTTGAGATCTGGACTCTGACTCAGTCACTGTTGTTTTTAAGTCATTCCCATGCAGCTTTGGCCATTTGTTTGAGTTTGTTGTCTTGCTGAAAAACAAATCTTCTCCAAAAGTGCAGGTCTCTTGCAGACTGTATATCCTCCAGTATTTCCCTGTATTTTGTTTTATTCATTTTACCCTCACAAGCCTTCTAGGGCCTGCTCCACAGAGGCAATCCCACAGTATGCTTTACGGTGGGGATGGTGTGGTTTTGATAATTTACATTTGTGTTTAGTCTGATGGCTAAAAACCTCAATCTCTGCCTCATTAAATCAAAGAAAAAAGACAAGCTTATATACAATTTATTTTTGTATGGCTCAAAATCACACAAGGAGTGCCGCAATGGCCTTTGACAGGCCCTACCTTTTGACAGCCCCCAAGCCTTGACTATCTAAGAAGTAAAAGAAAAACTCCCCAAAGAGAGACCCCTTATGTCGTGTGCTTTTTTTTTTTTTTTTTTTTAACAGTGGCTTTTCTCTTTGACACTCTCCCATAAAGCTGCAATGTCCGAAGTACCTGAGCAACATTTGTTTTGTGCAGTCTCTCCAATCTCAATCACTGGAATGATAAAAAAGAAGCACTAGAAAGAGTCCAGAGAAGTGCAAATAGGCTGATTCGGGAATAAGAGGGATTAAAAAAGGTGAACCTCTTCAGTTTAATCAAACATAAATTAAGAGGCAACATGACTGATGGGTTTAAAATCATGACAGCAATTAGTACAGTAGATCAAGACTCTCACTTTAAAATGAGTTTAATAAGAATGCTGGGACACAGCTGAAAACATATTAAGGGTATATTTTGCATACACACACTGTAAGAACGTTTTTCTTCATACAGAGAATCAGACACATGGGAAAAGTTACCATGTAGTGTTGTACAGAGTGGAACTTTAGGGACCTTCAAAACTCAGCTTATTTTGGAGAAATTAGATGGATCAGATTGGTGAGATTTGTTGAATGGCCTGTTCTTGTCAAAATTTCTCTAACATTTTGATGTTCTAACAAAAGCTTTTGTCATGGATGAACCAGAGACTTCAGCTTCATCATGCTTGGCTGGCAGTGTTGTAGTGGATACAGAAAAGGAACAGCAGGTGAAGAAGAGCAATGGCAGTAGGAAAGTAATACAATCCGAGTATATTTTTATGGAAGTCTGTAATTCAATATAAAAAAACAGGCAAACCAAAACATGCAAAATATCCAAACATGAAGTAAAACCCCATAGTGGCACTCAAAGCTGGCCTTTGACAAGAGCACACTACAGGGATGAATTCTCCCACTGCACGTTATTTAATATGTACTGTATGTGTCTCTTTAACTAAGTCAGCAAGTCCTGATATTCCGTATTGATTCCAAACAGAGAGACACTCAATTGTAGAACAGGCAGAAGCAGAGACGGATTATGCCGATTTTTCTTTGTGTCCATCTATTATTTTAATTCCTAAAAACATAATGTTGCTAATGAATACTTCAGAGTAAGACACTCAGTTTTTAAAAAAGCTTTAGTGAAATGTTTACAGCTATTGAAATGAACCACTGCACGGCAAAATGCATACATTTGCAGAACTACCTGATGATTGGTACACCCTCTTCGACTTGTAGCTTAAAATCTATTGCCCATCATGCAATTCTCGTCTGATTCTCGGAAGTATTTCTGTGATTATTCTCCAGGGACAATGTCTCTGGCAGTTCAAAGTCATATTTTAACATCATTGTGTGTGATTGTGTGTGGAGTAGCTTCATACTGGTGTCTGCATCATGGATTCCTGCAGTGCCTATAAAAAGTATTCATCCCCTTGGAAGTTTTCTCATTTTACTTTTATTCAACATTGAATCAGAGTGGTTATAATTTTTTTTTTTTACACTAATAATAATAATTCATTACATTTATATAGCGCTTTTCAAGATACTCAAAGCACTTTAATGGTGGGTGAAGTGGCTCCCCACTCACTGTGTAATGTGCAGCATCCACTTGGATGATGCAATGGCAGCCATTTTTGCACCAGTACACTTACTACACGTTAACTGTTAGGTGGTGAATGGGTGAGAGGAAGAGCCAATTAGAGACAGGGGATGATTAGGGGATCAGAATGACCAGGCTGTGTTGGACAATTTAGCCAGGACATCGGGACACACCCTGCTCTTTACAAAGGATGCGTTGGGATCTTTTATGACCACAGAGAGACAGGACCTCAGTTTTACATCTCATCTGAAGGATGGCGCCTTTTTTTACAGCACATGTCCCTGTCACTGCACAGGGATCCACATTCAGACAACAAGATAAGCACCCCTGCTGGCCTCACCAACACCTCTTCCAGCAGCAACCCAAGCTTATTCCTGGTTGGTCTCCCATCTATATTTATAGGTATTGAAATGAACCACTGTTGGTGGGTCCTGAACAAGTTTAGCTGCAGGTGGATGACCTGTTCTGAAGTGCATGCGGTATAGGTACTGGCTAAACTGATCAACACTGATCAACAAAAAGAGTCTTTAAAGTCAAAGTGAAAACAGATTTCTGCAAAGTGAACCAAATTAATTACAAATATGAAACTCAAAATAACTGATCATGTAAGTATTCATCTTCATTAATACAACACATCTAAATCATCACTTGTGTGTTACTAATGGTTTTAGTAATCACAGAATTGGTTCAATGGAGATCACCTCTCTGGGGTTTCAATTGATTGTAGTCTAAATACGCCTTATCTGGATAGCACAACTTGAGGTGAGTGAGCATGGTGGCCTAACCCAAACAGTGAAGAAACAACAACACTCTAAGCAACTTCATGAAAAGGTGATTGAAAAGCACAAGTCAGGGGATGGACAGAAGAAAACACCCAAGTCACTGAATATCCTTTGGAGTCCAGTTGAATTAGTCATTGTCACACATGTACGATTAGGAGGCAGTCAAAGAGCCTAAAGGTGAGTAAAACATCGCGAGATAAGGGGATGTCACGTGGTACTTACCTGAACTCTCTTTTGCCAACAGGAAACAAGAATAAAATTAATCCCGCAACTTCCAGGTTTTCAAAATGGCCGCGATGACGTCACTTCCAGCCAATATTGATGACGTCACTTCCGGCACCCACAAACCACCTCACTTCCGGCTCCTCAAAATAACACCACTTCCGGTTCCTGTTGCCACATCACCATTTTGCCAACCATTTCCTGTCACATGTTTTTTTGTTCTATAAAACCACCATTTTGTTTCAGTAATGTTGTTCATTGTACTTTCAAGACTTTGAATCATTGCATTTTTCAATATTGTCTGCACGACAATATACGGGAACGGTCCCCAAATCTTTATTTTGTATTTGTGACTTTCTTTTTCGATCACATCATTAAGAAATGGAAAGAGTCTGGCACGGCTGTAAATCTGCCTAGAGCAGACCGTCCAGAAAAACTGAGTGATCAAGGAAGAAGAAGACTGGAGAGGGAGGCAAAAAAGAGATCTCTGGTAACTTTGAAGGACTTACACTGTACAGCAGCAAGTTTGGCCAAAGAACAATTGTTGCCCAGGTGCTTCACTAGTTGCAGCTTTAAGAGAGAGTGGCACAGAAAAAAAAATGCACATGACAGCTCATCTACAATTTGCTAGAAAGCACATGGGAGACTCTGAAGTCAGCTAGAAGAAGGTCCTGTGGTCTAGTAAGACCAAAATTGAGCTCTTTGACTATCAGACTAAGCACTGTGTTTCAACATTGCACACTATTAAGTACACACCATCCCCATGTAAATCATACTGGTAGCAGCAACACGCTATGGGGATGCATCTCAGCATCAGGCACTGGATAGTCACGAGAAGAGCCACTGTAAGAGCCATTTGCTAGTTATTTAAGTTATATTAACACTTTAAGGGCTAATTATTTTTTCTTCCTTTTGGGCTGAACATTTTTCTAAAAAAACTCAGTTTTCTAAAAAGCACACAAAGCAATGGATTCACACATAAATCAACATCAAATACTTATTTACGATAAATGTCACTGTTTTATGTTCCAGGAGCCCCTACAGTAGGCATATTCACATACGTATTACATACGTGCTTGCCCCATCACTCATAAGCTGAAAGGCACTTTCTGGTAAAAGACGGCTTTAGTAGCCAAGGGGTTGATAATCTGCAGTGTCCACCAGTAGGCCGTGTCATTTGGTGAAGTCCAGTTGCCAGCTTGTCTCTCCCAGATCGATGTCTGTGTAGCCCTCCCAGGGCAAACATTTTCGTTGGCACGTCAGCTGCATGAGCGTGTCCAGCACTACAATCAGCTGGTGAACGGTCAGCTGATGCAGGCACCTGACTTTCGTTTTTGATCTCCAGATCACTTGTATCAAAATCAGGGTTTCAACATCAAGTCAGCAAGTCTAACAGTCCTCTGAGCTAAGAGGGTCTACCTATAACATAACGGTGAGTTTTATCAGCATTTACAGCTTGCTTTCGCCCTCTGCCCCTGATATCCATCCTCAACCCCTTGTGTCAACAAAAGTCGACATCCACCCTGAAAGAGTTAAATGTTTGCCTATATATAAGTGTATGGTCTATGGGAGGTTTTTATAACCCCAACAAGTTGAATTGAATTGGTATATTCTAACTATTTCTAGCCCCTCTGACCACAGGTTAGTCTCAGTTAGTGACCTGCCTTGCCATAGGAAGGCACACAGTTTCAAACCGTGCCTTAACATGCTCAGTTGTATGTGCAGAGCCTAACGTTTAGAACGTACTGAATGTGAAGTCAAGCATAGTGAAGTAATTCATGCTTAAGTATAGAAACAATTGAAGTTGAACCACTTGGACAGAGGCAGTGGTGTTGTAAGAATTATGTTTCCGGACTTCTCTAGTGCCTTCAATACCATCCAACCTCTGCTCCTTAGGGACAAGCGGACAGAGATGGGAGTAGATTCATACCTGATGGCATGGATCGTGGACTATCTTACAGACAGACCTCAGTATGTGCGTCTCAGGAACTGCAGGTCTGACATTGTGGTCAGCAACACAGGAGCGCCGCAGGGGACTGTACTTATTCCGGTCCTATTCAGCCCTTATACATCGGACTTCCAATACAACTCGAAGTCCTGCCACATGCAAAAGTTCGCTGACGACACTGCTATCGTGGGCTGCATCAGGAGTGGGCAGGAGAAGGAGTATAGGAACCTAATCAAGACTTTGTTAAATGGTGCGACTCAAACCACCTACAACTGAACACCAGCAAAACCAAGGAGCTGGTGTTGGATTTTAGGAGGACCAGGCCCATCATGGACCCTGTGATCATCAGAGGTGACTGTGTGCAGAGGGTGCAGACCTATAAATACCTGGGAGTGCAGGTGGATGATAATTTGGACTGGACTGCCAGTATTGGTGCTCTGTGCAAGAGAGGACAGAGCCAACTATACTTCCTTAGAAGGCTGGCGTCTTTCAACATCTGCAATAAGATGCTGCAGATGTTCTATCAGATGGTTGTGGCGAGCGCCCTCTTCTACGCGGTGGTGTGCTGGGGAGGCAGTGTAAAGAAGAGGGACGCCTCGCACCTGGACAAATTGGTAAGGAAGGCAGGCTGTATTGTAGGCATGGAGCTGGACAGTTTGACATCTGTGGCAGAGCGATGGGTGCTCAGCAGGCTCCTGACAATCATGGAGAATCCACTGCATCCACTAAACAGTATCATCTCCAGACAGAGGAGCAGCTTCAGTGACAGACTGCTGTCAATGTCCTGCTCCACTGACAGACCCACACTATGCGACTCTTCAGTTCCACTTGGGGGGGGTAAACGATAACATTATACAAAGTTATTGTCTGTTATACCTGCATTGTTATCACTCTTTAATATTTTTTTTTATCAATATGCTGCTGCTGGAGTATGTGACTTTCCCCTTGGGATTAATAAAGTATCTATCTATCTATCTAAGAAGAAAATTTTCCTTTTTTGCCTTTTATTCTATGTGTGTAACAACTCATCACTATTCTTGTGTGGATTTGCTTGAATTTTCACTAAACCTTTTTAAAAACGAACCTTTTTTGGACTGAGAGATTTCTTTTGGCATGCATCTGACCCATGCTTGATCCTGCCTTACTTACCAGCAGCTACAGCCAACTGTTAAAAAAGCACATGGCATCCCGGCTAGACACATCTAAACTAGACTTTGGCAGAAAATGCATGGGGATCTCTGAAGTCAGCTAGAAGAAGGTTCTTTAGTTTGACGAGACCAAGACTGAAGTTTTTGACCTTCAGACTAAACACCAAAAAATGCAAATTATCAAAAACATGCCATCCCCACCGTGAAGCATGGTGTCTGCAGCAACATGCTGTGGGTATGCTTCTCTACAGCAGGCCCTGGAAGGCTTTTAAGTGTAAAATGAATACAGCAAAATCCAGGTAAATCCTGGCCTCTACAAGACACCTGCACCTTGGGAGAAGACAACAACCCTAAGCATAAAGCCTGAGCTACTCAGGAATGGCTTAAAAAAACAAAAGAACATCGTTAATGTCCTGGAATGGACTGGCCGAGTCAGAGCCTAGATCTCAATCCAGTTGAGATTTGTGGTTGGACATGAAGAAGGCTATTCACTCATGATCCCAATGAAACCTGACAGAGCCTGAGCAGTTCTGCAAAGAAGATGGGGAACAATTACAATATCCAGATGTTCAAAGCTAAGATAGACCAGTGCACACAGACTCAAGGGTGTCATGGCCTATGTGGTTAATTATTTTGTGTTTTATATTTGTAATTAATTTAGACCACTTTTTCTGAGGTTTGTATTCATGTTCTTAATCAATTTCAAAAAAGCCAAATTAAATTCACTGTGATTCAATCTTGTATTATAAAGTTCTATCTATCTATCTATCTATCTATCTATCTATCTAACCTAACCACAAGGGGGCACCAGAGAGCCTCAAACCTCAGACACACTTCCAACTCAAATACAGTAATCCCTCCTCCATCGCGGGGGTTGCGTTCCAGAACCCCCCGCGAAAGGTGAAAATCCGCGAAGTAGAAACCATATGTTCATATGGTTCTTTTTATATATTTTAAGCCCTTATAAACTCTCCCACACTATTATAAACATTTCCCGCACAATTATACAGCATAAACCCTTTGTATTCTCTTAGATATTAGGTAAGATTCGTTGAAATTATGTATGTAAACACAGTTTATATACAGTAAAACCTAAATATTATTTTAAAGATATCGAGCGTCTCCGATATCACATATGTTACAGCCATTACGACAGACAGGCCACCAGCAATAAATACGTACAATGCAAGAAAAATTGTATACAGTAAAATGTGTGTACAGTGACACTAAACTATGTACATGTAATAAGTACTGTACATAGATAATTAATTATGGTTACTCACCAACAATGACACGACGACTTGTCCAATAACGATGAGTTTAATTTTACTGTACAACAAAGGATAGCGTTACAGCTCTTCTAAAGGAGCCTCTTCAGGCGACTGTGTAGCACCGCCGTTGTTCTACTTCCAGCACTCTTCAATCCAAATCCCTAAAGCAGATTCCATCCAGACTACTGCCTTATCACGTCCACTTGCAACTTGTTTTGCCCCCTGGTTAAAGAACACTGCGGCCGTAGATCATATATGCTTTTCCTCCTTTTTAAATAAAAAGAATCGTGGACTCTTTGATGCTGTAATGGTGTCCTGCAGCGGTGCAGCTGTTCCCTTCCTTCAACATATCCAAAACTTTTACCTTTTCTGCAATCATTTGCATCTTCTGTTGGCGCTTGGACATGGCCCCTGAAGCAGTAGCAGGAGCATGTTAATGCTGAATGAGTGAGATGAGACTTCCTGGTTAATGCAGCACTCCGTCGCTGAGCCAATCAGCACACAGGAACTTAACTGTGTGCTCTGATTAGGTAGCTTCTCAGTCATCCGCCAATAGCGTCCCTTGTATGAAATCAACTGGGCAAACCAACTGAGGAAGAATGTACCAGAAGTAAAAAGACCCATTGTCCGCAGAAACCCGCGAAGCAGCGAAAAATCCACGTTATATATTTAGATATGCTTACATATAAAATCCGCGATAGAGTGAAGCCGCGAAAGTTGAAGCGTGATATAGCGAGGGATTACTGTAAAGGGTTTTAATTGAGCCCCAACACCTTTGTCACAGGTATAATAACAAAATAAAGCACCAAGCAAAATCCTCCTTCCTCCTTTGCCTTCCGACTTGGACTCATTAAACTGAGGCAGCAGGCTTTCTTTTAATGTCAACCCAGAAACTGCTTCTGGTCTCCTCTTCAAGTTGCCCGCGGAGTATTTTGGGGTCATGTGGCAACCAGGGTAGTTCTCCCTTGTCATTGCCCTCTGGCACTCCCCAAAGAACCTGACGGGGTTCCGTTTCCAAAATACATTAACCCTGCGGGTATCCTAATCAGGTTTAGCCCCGAGGAACACTGCCAATGGCCATGTGAGGAAATGTCCTGTTTCTGGCAAATTCATTCTCTAGGTCCTTCCATTATGGCCTCCTGGATGTCTAAACACCCCCCCACCCAAGGGCACCTACACAATCTATCTGTCTAATAATAAAATGTGAAAATGTTCAAAAAGTTGAATACTTTTTATAGGCACTGTACATATACAGAAGAGTTGTCATTATTGTGATCACCCCTTCTTACATTACCTATCTTTTGAAGTCTGGATTAGAATGTTTTTGGGGTACTCCTAAAGGCTCCTCTTCCAGGCTCTTGCTATTCTCTTGTCATCTCACCCAAGTGCGCTATTCATAGAAGCGACATGCACATCTGGGTCTCATTATAAGTGCTAATTAACCCCTAATTATAGTGCCAACATTCTGACAGCATATGGAAATTTACAAAACTATTTAGTGTACTTGTACGATGGATGGCTGCCAAACATTCCTTTATGGTGCTTAAATACAATTCTAACATAATATACTGCATGTCTCTCTGTAGCCCTATCCAAGACAAAAGCATTGATGAGAATGGACATTTCATGTTTTTTTTTTTTTGCCTTTAGTGTTGTTTTATTGATTAAAAAAAAATTAAGGTGAATAGTAATATTATAAACACATTATCATACACTATAAAATTCATGGCACATTTGAATTAGAGGGAGGAATTAATGGATTAATTAATATCAATCAATTAATTAATTATAAGGTCTGCCTTTGGCAATGTCAGTAATTAATTAGACAATCTGGTAAGCCTTCCACATTTCTCTCCAGCCTTTTGATTTACAGTATATCAGGGTAATGGAAGCATACCTGTTTGAAGAAACAATTAAACTATTGATTGATAAACAGAAGGATTATTAAAAGATAACCACCCATAAATTGATGCAAATGATGTGGCATAAGATAGACGAGACAAATGAACATGCCCAGACGGGGGTGTGGGGCAGACAAGGTCTCTTAGACTGTGACTGTATCGGACTATGTCTCTTATAACGGACCGTGGACCTCCAGAGGTTTATTTTCTTCAGTGACTGGAGTTTTTGCTTTCCTCTCCTCCGCTGTCAACTGGCCAGAGATCAACAATTACAACCCCAACTCAGAGAATGTTGGGATGGATTGGAAAATGCTAATAAAAACAGAAAGCAGTGATTTCAAAATTCACTTTGGCTTGTATCTCATTACAAAGAGAATAAAGACAAGATATGCAATGTCATTTTTTGGTAAATATAGTAATTCTTGCCATTAAGGGTCTGCAACACATTCCAGAAAAGTTTGGATGGGACAATTTAGGGCCAATAATTTGTTTAAAAAAAAAAAAAAAAAAACTGCTATGAGTAGAAAGAGATGAAGTTTAACATGTGATTGGAATCATGCTGTGTTATAAACGCTGCATCCAAGAAAGGCCTAGTCGTTTAGGAGCAAAATGGGCTGAGAATTGCCAGTTTTCTCACAAATGCATGATAAAGTCATTCAAAAGTTTTAAAAGAAAGACAGATCAGAAGGAATTTGGGTATTTTACCCTCAACAGTGCATAATATAATCAAAAGATTCAAGAAATCTGGAGAACTTTTGGTGCATAAAGGATAAGGGCACCAGCAAAAGCTGACTGCCCATGATCTCCAATCCCTTAGATGGCACTTCATCAAGAACCATCACTCATCAATAAGTGACATAAGCCACATGGGAGTACTTTGACAAACCTTTATCAAGTAACACAAATTATAATTACATCCACAAATGCTGGTTACAACTATACTGTGGGAAGACATATGTTAACAGTGTCCCAAGCTCAAAGGCACCACACAGTGGAAAAGTGCATTGTGGTCAGACAAATCAATATTTCAGGTCTTTTTTTGGAAGAAATACATGTTGTGTCCAACAGACCGAAGAAGAAAAGGACCATCCAGACATTTACATGCTACAAGTGCTGAAGCCAACATCTGTGATGGTATGGAGCCGTGTCACTGCCTGGGTGAGGATAACTTGAACTTCTTTGAAGGCACCATTAATGCCAAAAAGTATACACAGATTTTTGAGCAACATATGCTGCCTCCAAGGCAATATTTCTTCCATGGATGCCCATGCATATTTCAAGCAAGACAATACAAAACTAATTTCTGCACTCATAAGGCATGGCTACATAGGAAGAAGTTGCAGGTACTCGACTGGCCTGCCTGCAGCTTTGTTCTGTCCCCAACAGAGAATATGTGTCACATTTTGAAATGCAAAATGTGACAACAAGAACCCCATAATGTTATACACCTTAAGACTTGTTTGCAAGAGGAGTGGGACAAAAATTAAACCTGAATCACTCAATAAATTGGCATCATCAATACCTAAACACCTGTATTACGAGTTGTGAAAAGACAATGCTACAAGAAGGTAAATTCTTTAATAAAAATAATTCTTTGCATTTATATAGCACCTTTCTCACTACTTAAAGCACTCAGAAATTGCAGGTTAAGGGCCTTGCTTAAGGGCCAAACAGAGCAGAGTCCCTTTTGGCATTTACGGGATTCGTACCGGGAGCCTTCCAATTGCCAGTGCAGATCCCTAGCCTCAGAGCCACCACTCTTTACTATACACACTGGTTTTGGGTAATGCTGCAAGTATCAAAATCAAAATAAGTGATGTTACTCATGCATGTCAGAGAGTCACCTTCCTGGTTTGCCTAAGGAAAGCACTACCACCCTGGGACACCAGGGAGGCATGATCGCGGACTCTCTTATCTCTCCATTGCTCAGAGAACACACCCAGGGAGGGCGACCGAACCCGTCATTTCCAGTCCACAAGCTATGAAATGAAGGCGCTCCTAGAAGATGATGTCTCATTCAGGAGATGAGTTCACCCGCTATACGGTGTTCCTACTCTGAAACTGGACGTCTCTTTAGAGCCCGTAAATTCTCAGTCAACTCCTAAAAGACTTTAGGCATGAAAGCTCTGTGATAATCCAAGTTCAGAGGGCGTAAATAATGCAAATAAAGAGGCAGCCGATTGGCATATCACAGACATTTGGAAAGAAAAATGTAAAAGAAATAAAGTTTTGATTTACCTGTTTTAGCGCCCCTACGCAGTTTAACACGGCAGCGGTACAAAGTTTGAGCGCCGGGATGTTCGAATGGGCTGACTGGAGCCCTACAGGTGTTCCGAGCGGAAGCCGTGGGGTTCAAACTTGCAGAGGTACGCGTCTGAGGTCGTTTTTCAAGCGCGCTCATGGTTTATGACAACAGGTGCGGAGGCGCGCTTCCGTAACCACTGGAGGAGAGAGGGCGAAAGTGGTGTACAGTATTTAAAATCAGAGGAACAGGTCTGAAGGATTAAAATCTTCGTTTTAAAGTAGCCGGCAAAAAAAGGGAATTCACACGTGTGGAAAAGTATAGGAGTGAAAGCGGATGAAAATAAAATAGTTAACTTACTTAACAGAGGCCGAACGTGGAGCCTGCAAGTCACCAAGACAGATGGGTACGAGAGAACATTTAAATAGGGTGGACTGTACCCGATTAGATGCTATTGAATGGTGCACGTCCCTACGTGTATGATTATTGAAAGTCCTTGGGGAACGTAAAGGCGGATTAGATGGTCAAAAGGGCTCGCGATATAAAACCAGGGTCCGAACGCCAGAGGTCGTCTTTTGACCAGGTCTTCAAGCTGTAGTGTACATCTGTGTTACCGATTTATTTAATGGAGTAGTGGAGATACATGATGTTCTTTGTGTATATAGTAGGGGCTTAGTTTATTCATTTTGTTTTGATTTTTTTTTTTTTAGCCTGTCCTTCATGATCCGTTTTGTAGATGAACGAAGGTGGTGGAAGAGCTTTTTTTTCTGTTTTGGTCTTTTCTTCACTTTTGATTTGGAAACCATTGTAAATATTATAACACCTGCACTGATTTTTCTTTTGGGAAGAACTTTGGACTTTGTAAATATTTTTTCTTGCAAAACATTTCTTTGTGAGATAGTATGCACATTGCTGGAATAAAACAGATTCCTGATTCTTGAATAGTTTTTTTTTTTAGTCTGAGTCTTGCTTACTCCATTCCTTGGTTGCTCGGTCTCTTCTACCAAGTCGAGAGTTTTACAACTGGGTCCTTACCTGGGGTGTCACAAGCTCTCCTCTTGAAGTAATGCTACTTTTCAGTCTTCCCAGACTAATCTCAGAAATTGGCAGAGTATACGCTTGTAGGAGCAGATCTTAGACCTACATAGGTCAAGGTGCCAGGCTCTAGGGTGTGAGTGTCAAACTCCGGTCCTGGAGGGCCGCTGTGGCTGCAGGTTTTCATTCTTACCATCTTCTTCATTAGTGACCACTTTTTGCTGCTAATTAACTTCTTTTGCTTTAGTTTTAATTAACTTGACTCAGGCCCCTTTGTTGTTTCTTTTTCCTTAATTAGCAGCCAAATAATAATGAGACAGGCGGCACGGTGGCGCAGTGGGTAGCGCTGCTGCCTCGCAGTTGGGTGATCTGGGGACCTGAGTTCGCTTCCCGGGTCCTCCCTGTGTGGAGTTTGCATGTTCTCCCCGTGTCTGCGTGGGTTTCCTCCGGGCGCTCCGGTTTCCTCCCACAGTCCAAAGACATGCAGGTTAGGTGGATTGGTGATTCTAAATTGGCCCTAGTGTGTGCTTGGTGTGTGGGTGTGTTTGTATGTGTCCTGCGGTGGGTTGGCACCCTGCCCAGGATTGTTTCCTGCCTTGTGCCCTGTGTTGGCTGGGATTGGCTCCAGCAGACCCCTGTGACCCTGTGTTCGGATTCAGCGGGTTAGAAAATGGATGGATGGATAATAATGAGACATAAAACAAGTTGCCACATGACCAACACACCTGTGCCCATCACATATATCTGAAAATGAAGAAAGGTGAAGTTGTCAGTAAGGTTGATCTCTCAGGTCAGCAAAACATTTTGACAGTGTTCTTTTGACATCTTTTGATCCATGTATGTTGAAATGTTTTATTTTTCCAAGGTTAGAAAGCAATGAAATGGAAGATGTTTTGTTTGGTACAAATAAGTAACTTTCTTCATAAGGATATATTTTTTAAAAAATTGTCCAGTAACATCAATTTCTGTAGAAAGAAGTTTTTAAAATGTAATGAATTATTATTATTATTAAAAACTGAAATGTATGCTCTCAAGATCACATAATTTTAGCAGTGTGACAAGTTTGAAAGCTTTCTTTAGCTGCCTGTGTTGTAGGGCTTGTTCTCATAGTCTCTGCTGAGGCCGTATTCAGTCAGCGAAGATATACATTTTCTATGGTATGTCTTAATAGATCTTTTCTTCATGTTCACAAAGATACTTTGAAAGGCAATATTAAAGTCAAGTTGGGCTTGTTTTTTCAATGGGAAACCAGAGGAATTTGGAAGAAAACATCCTTGATTACTTATTTTTTATTGACAATCTTTTTAAATTTTTTACTTTATAGTCTATACCAGGGGTGTCGAACTCCGGTCCTGGAGGGCCACAGTGGCTGCAAGTTTTCATTCTAACCATCTTCTTAATTAGTGACCAGTTTTTTGCTGCTAATTATCTTCTTTTGCCTTAGTTTTAATTATCTTGACTCAGGCCCCTTTGTTGTTTCTTTTTCCTTAATTAGCAGCCAAATAATAATGAGACACAAAACAAGCCACCACATGACCAGCTCACCCGTGCCCATCACACATATCTGAAAATGAAGAAAGATGAAGTTGTCAGTAAGGTTGATCTCTCAGGGCAGCAAAACATTTTGACAATGTTCTTAGAAAAGAACAGAAAATCAACAGTTTTGGAAATGTCTGCTGTGGCAGAATGAGAGCAGCAACAAGCCATGGAATTAAAAAATGGGTTTAATTAACAGCAAGAACTGGCTTCTCATTAAGAAATTGATTGGAGTGAAATTGGTTGGAATGTGAAGCCTCAGTTTAGCTGGTCATCTGTTGGCTTGTTTCATGTCTGATTTTTTTTTTTTGGCTGTTATTTAAAGAAGAGAAGAATCCATTCAGAGCACTGAATCCTTAAAAACAGGGCTATTAAAATGAAGAGAAAAAGAATTTAATTAGCAGTGAAAATGAGTCACTGGTTAGGAAAAGGGTTAGAATGAAAACCTGCAGCCACTGTGGCCCTCCAGGCCTGGAGTTCGACACCCCTGCTCTAGGGCTATATGGAGAGTCTGCTTTCTTGCTCCAAAGAGAAAATGAGATACCTACATCTAATTTTAAACAAAATTGTAGTCTGTAATTATTGGTCAACATTTCCTTTCCCTTATACAGCTAGCGTCTGCTTATACTGTAGGTGTATTATTTTTTCAATCAGATATATTAAGAATTCTGATTTGGAGTTAGAGGCTTTAAAGAATTGTCTGCTTTGTCCGTAGAAGTTTCAACTCCTCCTTGGCTAACTTGGCATCCTTGTTATCAGATGAAATAGATAAAGCAAGCTGACCAAAAGATTAAAAAGCTGCAGTTTAGCCATTCAGTAGGTGGGGTAGAAGCAGTTAGCTTTCGGCATCTCTGTTAAGTCAGCTCTCTTCAAATGCATTGTGTGCCAACTGAATGTCTAACAAAATGGGGCAACGCCCACTTCATCCTACACCATCCATTTTCTAATCCTATTTTTTTATCACGTTTGTGGTGATATAGAGCCAATCAGGGCTGTACTGTAAAACATGGTTGTTTAAACATTTCTCAGCATTTTAAGGGTTTGCCTTTTTAGAATTGTTAATTGCAGTGTTTCTAAACTGTTCGTAATCACATATACCTGAACCCTCTATTAAAATGCTTCTTCACTTCAAAGAGCCCCTCGATGGTGGAGATGATTGCCTAACTACTGCTGAAATAACTGCTCATTTGCCTGCCTGCCTGAAAAGAGTCTGTTTTAATCAATATCATAATTTAATCAAGCGAAGACTAAAAAAAAAAGAAGCGCAGGAAATGCATTATAGGGAATAGAGCCATTCTAAAGCCGAGATTACAATGATGGATTTCGTTAGAATAGAAAGAAAACACTTTTTTTTGTCTGCTTACTGCTGAAAGTAATCTTTGAATGCAAGCCATTTTATTTGAAGCTCAGAAAGAGAATGCATTCCAAACTCATCCAATAAAGAGAGCCTGGAAACCATCCTAAGCTTTCCTTGAATAGATGTCACAATGGAATATTACAGCCTTGGCAGCTAAAGTACACTAACCCACTCATAATCTCTCCTTTCACAGTCAAACATATTGAATTGCATAATAAAAAGCAGTATCTTTTTATAGTTTAGCTAATGAAGTGCAGAAAAATATATTAGCACAACATTTAAAAATAGATTTTGTTTGCTCTGTTATGCTACATACAGTAAGTAGAATGACATTTACTGTAAAACATACATGCATAACATACATTTTCTTACTGACTTATCCAGTTCAGGGACAAAGCAGGGCAAAGCTTAACATGGCAACTTATAGAATTCTACTCTAATTAAAAGTGGGTTTTTGCTGGGTTCTACAGTTTCTACCCACATCCCAAAGGTGGGTGGTTTACATTATTATTCTCCCCAAATTGTCCAAACATGAGTAGGTATGAACTTGCTTGGACTGGCATACCATTCAGTTTTAGTCACGTCTTACACAGAGTGCTGCTCCGACTGGCTCTAGCTCCCTGCAACCCTTTACTACAGAAAGAGGTTTCAGAAAATGGAGGAAAAGATATTCAAAGTCAGGCCAGCTCGTTTGATATATGCTTAAGTCTGCTGCGTCATGGCTTTAATGTCCTAGATTTGATTCCAAACCTGGTTACTATATGGGTAGACTTTCTGCAGTTTCCCTGTGTTACAGATTCTTACCACATCAATGGTTTTATGGCTGGTCTACGATGAGGGTGCATTATTTACAGTGTAAGAGAATAATTTGGACATAACAGTAGTTAACTACTTTAGAGTTCAAATGCTAAATTCAATCTATATCTAGACTTCGAGTGATACTTTTAGGTTCAAACTGTACATGCAGTGAAAAAATGCAGCAACAGATGCGCAGCAACAGATCCGCAGCAAGCATAAACGTCATCTGTTGTGCACCCAAGTTGTCTCTATGAAAACATCTCTTGTATTACACTCATGTGTTTTATATATAACCCCTATCTAGTGTATTAACCATAGTATTCTACAAGAGAGTGGAAGCAACAAAGTTTAAGAAGAGGTTGTAGTATTGAAAATTGAGGTGAAAAGGAACTTACCGTGAAGTACAGTTATATGCCGTGGTGACTACCCCTTCCAAACAATAACCTTTCTCTTCCCCTCCAGTGGCCACACGAGACTACACCAATCCTCACTAAGGTACAGTAAATGCAGTTTTTAAATATTTATTGTTTTCATGCTTTAATCTATTATTTAGGGCATTTCATTGTGTTTACCTTAAATTATGTGTATTTGCTGTGTGTTTATCGAAATGGGTATTGTTTAGGGTCTGGGAGCAGCTTAATTCACTTTCCATTATTTCTAATGGGGAAAATTGATTCAGACTTCGAACAATTCAGAGTTCAAATAGCCTACTGAAACAAATTAAGTTTGAAGTATGAGGCACCACTGTATTTTGGTCTGCAGTGCACATTGAAATATATATACCGTATATACTCGCAGATAAGTTCTCCCGCGGATAAGTCGGGACTTGATTTTACAGTATATTTTCTGGTATTTTATAATGTCGGTCGTATAAGTCGAATGCGGAAAACTCACACTATTGGCCCAAGAGATTATGATATGCTAACACCCACCTGAGAGAGTAACCACGGAGCACACTGCCTTTTTTTTTCTATGTGGGGGCGGCAATGCGCTGTATCAGCACGTGCTTCTAACCTCTCTCTCTCTCGCCTACGTGACCGCACGGTAATACCCAAACTAATCCAAAGCAACGTTTACACTGACTTTTGTTTTGTGTATCTCACACCCTCATACACCTTTATCATAAGACCATCTCTTATCTACGATGGAGCGTTCGATCAGAAGAAAATATGAAGCTGGTTTTAAATAAAATGTCATTGAAGTAGTGAAAGAAATTGGTAACTGCGCTGCTGCAACAAAATTCGATGCGTCTCAGAAACTGATGTGAGATTGTAGGAGGCAAGAAGAGGTAAAAAAAAATAATTTAAGTGTCGCATTTTTGAATGGGCGTATAAGTCTGGGTCTGATTTTATAATCGATTTTTTGGGTTTCAACACCCGACTTATACGTGAGTATATACGGTATATAAGCATTTATTTGAAAATGTCATGAAGGAAGCTACTGAAACATTTAAACAAGTGTACTAGGAGCATGGTTAATGTAATAAAATGTATGCATTGATTGACACTGTTATGTAAATTCAGTTGCTTATAAAATAGACCTAAACCTTTGATATTTGAACCATTCTGACAATGTTGTAACAGACTGCTTCAGCATGTAAGGACTGTAAGGGCAAATAAATGACTCAGAGGACAAGCTTTCTCCTGCATGATTACTGACTCAAAAAGGTTTTATCAGACCCCAATTTGGCTAGTCCGCTGTTGACTTGATTCAAATTTCATTTCTGTTTGGCTGTCATTTAATGAAGAAAAGAATCAATACAGAGGACTGAATCCTTAAAAACAAAAACTATTAAAATGAAGGGAAAAGAAGTTAATTAGCAGTGTAAACTGGTCACTGATTAGGAAAAGGGTTAGAATAAAAACCTCCAGCCACTGTAGCCCTCCAGACCCAGAGTTTGACACCCCTGGTCTATACAGTACACAACAATTCTGTGTCGTAGCCCTCTTACACCCTGAGCGGCCCGAGTGATTGTTTAAAAATATTTCACTACATCATACGGGTGATCTGTGCCACACACTGACACAAACAACACCTCATTTACAAGCAACGGCTGTCGACTTCACACTCCTGGAAATCAAAGTGTTACGGTATTTACAGTTGACTTTTAATCACACTTGTGTTGTGTCATAAATATTTGAAAAAAATCATAGTAATTATTCTGTATAAGGAATACCCAAGTGTTATACATCAATCAAAAAGTCCCAACCAACAGACTGATGTGATGTGATGAACTCTCCCACCAACCGAGCAAATGCGAGCTATAGGCTGAAAACTGGAAACAGGGTTACACCACTGTTTTTCACGTGCTCTCGCTCATTACTTCACAAAACAACAGTAAATAAATGATACATCAGTACTATAGTAGATTCACCTGATCAAACAAGTCTAAGCACATTATTGTACAATGCATCAATCATGAGATATCCTTCAAATAAGAGGAGGCACGAGACAACTTTTGGAAATTTACATTTATGGGTCATTAGCTCTGACTCAAAAGGTCACACACTCACAAACTTCATACTATTGCATGGCAGCGACTGTGACGTCTCCAATGATACATAGATGTCCATATGTCAGCATAATGAGACACAGCTGATGTCGTGCATAATGAAAAATTACACTATTTGAAAGAAGGAGCAAACAATGTTAATTGTTTCATGTAAATGTGTAGATGGGTAAGGGGTGTACTTGGGTGTAAGAGTGTATTAGGGGATGGGGTTCAGAGTTTTTATATCATTCACCGTTTTATGTGCAATAAAATTGTCCTGAACCTGGATCCCTGTTTGGAGAGGTTTTGGACTGGGAATTGGAACCCATGGTGCCAAATGCTATTACCATTTATTTCTTTGTGTTATCTACATGAAACTTTAGACAGTGTGGCCTGTAGAGGGTGCACCACCCTCCCAAACTTGACGCAAGCAGATGCCAGGCACAAGTTTCACAACACAACACACAATTATTTTGAAGGGAAAATGCTTCCCGATCGTTCCCCTCTGCAGCACAGTAATAATAATAATAATTCTTTGGATTTATATAACGCTTTTCTCACTACTCAAAGCGCTCAGCAATTGCAGGTTAAGGGCCTTGCTCAAGGGCCCAACAGAGCAGAGTCCCTATTGGCATTTAAGGGATTCGAACCAGCAACCTTCCGATTGCCAGTGCAGATCCCTAGCCTCAGAGCCACCACAGTACAATAACCACACCAGGAAGGCACAAAGCAACACTACTTTCTTTTCCTTTTTCTTTTCTTTCTCTCTCTCTCTCACTCTCTCTGTCTGTATCTCTTTGCCTCCACAGCTTTGTCCTCATCCTCCTGACTGGATTAGTGGCGGCTGGCTATTTTTAAAAAGCACCTGTAAGTGCTCCAGCTATTCTATGATCTTCTATCGGCAGACTTCTGGGTGTGCTAGAAGTGCTACAACCAAGAGCTCAGCAGTACCCGCAGCACCCATGGAAGCTAACAGGGGGTGCTGAAAACTCCAACTCCCATGGAGCCCTGTGGGAGTCTGCGGCAGTGCTGCAAACCAGTGGGGGCTGCCATCAAGCGCTACAGAGGAGGTAATGCTCTGCATATGCCCTCTCCCCTGGTCCTTCCACTATATAGGTGTCCTAGCCTGGCAAGGGCTCCAGCCGTCTGCCACAACAGGTATAGCTGACATGCCTGGGAACACCTCAGACATGAAAACTATATAAGAAAACAAAAAAATGAAAATATTACTGTGAGCGCCTGTTTTTTTTTTTTTTTTTTTCTTTTTTCCTACTTTAGCAGCAGTTTCTAAGTAAGGGAATGTTTAAATTTGACACAAACACAGATTCTGTCAACCGTGAAAAGTTATCTGTTAAGTTTTAGTGAAAGATTGACTTTCCTACCTTTATTTTTTGAATAATAAGGCTTTATTTTGGGGTACCAACCTAAGGTGGAGATTGCTAAAAATTACCCCAGGGTGTAAGGGGTTTAAATGGTATGTGCAATATATGTTATTTCATTTCTTGTTCAGTTCTTTCAAATTGCTTCGGTTGATTAAAATGGTCCTTATGAAATTGAAGCACCTAAACAGGATTCAGCCTGAAAAGTATAAGCACGTAAGTTATACCATGATATACACTCTAACCGTGATCATATTTAAATAAATCATGATATAAATTTTTGCCCATACTGCCCACACATACACAGGAGGACGTCACTGAGGCAATGGTATTTAAAGTGGTGTCTTGCTATCTGCAACTGTCCAGTTTTTTTGATAAAATGCAAAGAATGTTGCTGCGCTCAGGAGTGTTTTGTTTAACCTTTTACGACCAAAACTTTTACATGCTTAGATATTCGATTTGTGGTTTCGTTTTGGCTAAGATGTATCAGTATCTTTTGTCTCCTGTCTTTGACCTTTGGTGTTACTGATTTTTTTCTTTTATTTTCATCTCTACAATCTCCTGGTTCATTTACTTTTAATATTATTTGCAGTTTTTCAACTGTTTGGCAGAGCAAGTTTGTGTATTTTGACGTAAGAATTGTTATGTTATTATGTCAGTCAGTCTAGTATATCCTAACATAGGGTCACGTGGGTCTGCTGGAGCCAGCCCCAGCCAACATAGGGTGCAAGGCAGGAACAAATTCCGGGCAGGGCGCCAGCCCACCACAGATGGTATTATGTGTCTTTATATATTTTATTTTTGTTTATGAATAATTATGTGTTTTATTTTTATATTTATAATTTTGTTCTGTCTCTTTAAATGCTTTGCTGTTCCACGTTTTTTGTGGCTGAAGCCCCAGGGGGTGGGACCACCTTGACATCACCCTTTCTGGCCCCATCCTCTGGATATTGAAACTAATAGAAGAGACTCAGGAGTGCAATCACTTGTGTTTTTACTGCTTTTTTTATTCTATTTCTGTTCTGTTCTTGAATTATTCTTTTGGGTTTTGAAACGGGACTTGTTTGCTTAGGTCTGCTTTTAGACAATTCCATTGTGCCTCTTTTTTGCCTTTTTGAGCTTTTTCTTGTATTATATTTATATTTTTCTCATAAATCACTAATTTATAAAGATTCTTTGTAACCCTTTGGTACCCAAGGCGGAGGTTGATGTTGAACCTCCTCCTTGTAGAGACTTTCACTTTATTTTTGAGATATTTATAATTATTTTGCCAGTGCCCCATTTCAGGCCCTGATCTGGCTTAAGCCAGCAGGTAGTATTTGTGGCCCAGCTCGATTAAGATGAGGCTCTTGTGGGCAGAATAGTCAAAATCCTTGCCTGCCTGAGTAGCAAATTTGGGAGGTCCCACACCATATTGTCTTTGTAGAAGACTCTTCATGTCAGAGATTTTAACACATTGACTGCTGGACAATTTATTACCAGGATACTGCTGTATAGGTCTATGCATATATGATAAATAATGAACTCTATCAAAATATGTAAAAAATGTAATGTTTTAGAAAGCAATGGTTTTATTATCAACAGTAACTCTGTCAAAAATATTAAGGAACTGCTGATTACTTTATTTTGACCAGCAACTTGACAAAAAGTCTGCAACTGAATGAGAGTTCTTGAAGGATGGCACCACAGATTGTACAGGCCTTGATACACGTGTGCCATAGATATAACACATTTCTTTGCGTATTGTTGCACACAACAAATTTGGTAGTTGGTGACTGTTTGCACTGAGTGGGCTACAGAATGTCCATGAAGTGCTGTCCTAATAGTCGTGACAAGTCCAACACCTTGTGATGAAGAAACGCCTTTGGGGCAGTTAGCCGCATCAGTGCAAGAGAATACGGGTTCCACATCATCCAGTAGATTATCACTATCTTGATCAGTGTCATTATCATCAAAATGTTCATCTTGAAACAAATATAGTTGTTTCAGAATGTTGGCAACTTTATATCTTTTTCACAACAACTTAACTATGGTCTGTCTATTTACTGTTGCGTCCAAACAAAAATTTGGTGTCTATTCACTAGATGGCAGCACTATGGTAGATAACTGATACCTGGAAGCAAAGCTCACCAGAAGTTGGCCGTGCCTATAGTGAATGTATACTGACATACAAGTTACATCATGTGATACAACTTAACTCATACCTCATGTACAACACATTAATATTTTCTTTTTGATTTTGTTTGACATTTTTGGTCCCATCTTGATTTGCTTTGCTTTTGTGATGCCATCTGAAAGTATCATGTGACCACAATCATCATTCTCGTGATGCCATGGAAGTCACACAATAAATACGGTGGTAGTCACATCGTGAGTTATCCCTCGAAGGCTACACAGCATTTCCAATTCTTTATTAGTCTAGTTAGCTTCCTTTTCAAGGATGTCCAGTCGGTTGGATTGCACTTCTTGTTTTGATTTTGTTTTGTCTTTGACTTTTGAGTAATGTCGTGTCTGTTCAATTCTTGTTTGCCTGGTTAACTTGATCTCACGATTTTATTGATCTTTGCTTGCCCATGACACATCTTTGCCTATGCAATTCATTTGCTTATCTTTCAGCATCACACAGTAGTCCTTAGACTTTTCATGTCTTATAACTGTACTGACTGCATGCTGGAAATCGAAAGTATTTGAATGGCCTGTGCAAAAAAGGGTTGAAATCCAGGCATCTTTTTTGTGTTAGAAGAAGTATCTTGGATTTGATCTTCAATTTAACTGCAGATTGTGCTAATCGTCATCTTCATTAGCACAGTTATATCTTGTGATGTGTGAGTCCCTGTCTTGCACCCCAAAACATGAGGCTGAGTCTCAGTACTTTAGCAAATCCCGCTTTATTCAGCTTGAAATAGGAACAGCAGGGTTATTTATTGCAGTGGGAGCTACCACTCTCCTATACACAGACACAGCAAATTTATATTGTCCCTTGCATCACCCATTGGCCAAAGGTGCATATAGCGCGATCTTGATCAGCTCGTAGTTGTTTCCGCAGCACTCCACTGCTGTGCTACGAACCTGTGGCTGCCTCAGCAATGTACAAGCAGCCTTCCACAGACGCAACAGGTGAGCTTTGGCATATCGTCACTTTGGTGGGGGGGTGGGGTCCTAAAAGAGTTCAGAAACCTCACAATCTGGAGTGGAAAAAGATACATTTTCAACAAGATCAAGAGAGAAAGAAACGTGTGAGCCAGAAGCATGCAGAGTATCAAATCTAGAAAACTAAAAAGTACTAAAGTTCTAGCTATGAATGAATTCTAACATCAGAGTCAAATCATAGTCAAAAAAGAAAGAAATTCTTTAAACCAGCTGGAAACTTCAGCCTGTACTACACAGTTACACCAACAGAAGTTTTGTTTTGGGCATCAGGGACAGCAAGGCACAGCAATCGTGATGGGGGACACCAAGGCCATGGCACTGCTGGGAAAACAAAAATGGTGGCAATTGCAGGAAAATGTGAACTGGTGTGATGGCAAAATGACAGAAAAAAGCCAAAATTTAGTAATGAAGTCAAAACTAATAAAGAAAGAAACAAAAAATTAATAAAAGTGAACTCTGCCAAAACCTCAGACTCATGACATACACCCTCTCTTCAGCTTTAATGGGACCAATTACTGATCATGATGACTACTATAGAAGGTTTGTTCAATTTAGTGTTAATTTATTATCACCCATTGTGTGTGTGTGCTCATGAGCCACACATGGTAAAATAATAATTAAAAGTAAGTGCTTGTGGGGGTGGACAAAGGCTGTCACACCATAATTAAAACATTGAGTAATGAAGACAACACCATGCTTATTTTCTGCTTCTACCCTTTTCTTATAAATAAACCAATGCAACATCTGACTACCAATAAAAGTCAAAAGTTCAAAATGTTATATTTTTATTATGAATCACCCTGACTGGCGTCCACCTAGAGGGGTACTTTTTAAAATGGTGGGAGTGAGTCAAATTAAAAATGTCATGCTGGCATTAAATGGGCAAGTATAAAAGTAGGCAATTTTTTTCTCCTTTGTTTTCAAAAATAACCGTCTGACATGCACATCAGCTTGTGATGCAATTATTTTCCAATTGATATAAAAAGTGAAACAGATTACTGTTTTCTGAGTGGTGAGGGGGAACTGACAGCTTTCAGTACATAATTACACCAAATGGAAATAAAATAGCTACGACAAGCAAAGTGAAACAAACAGGCCTGGTTGCCTGTCAACAGTCTCATTTTTTGTTTCTTTTTCAACACATCTATTTCTTTTCTTTTTATGGATTTTGAAGAGTGTTAACAGAATTACTTTTCAAAAGTTCACAATGCTTGCATTATACTAGACCTTTATGTTTTGCTGTTGATGGGTGAAGCCGATGGGCTTCGACATGAACGTTTCCATCGTCAAGCAGCTAGATGTCAGGTTTTCTTAGGAATAATGTTCAAAATAAGCAATTGGTCATGGCGGGCAATTACAATACATCACATTAATGCACTATGACCATGGCCTCGCTAGTGAGACCAATTTGTTCAAGATTAATGACTGCAGGTGCCAGATTTGCTTTTTCTGGTAATGCATTTCAAAATGTTCCTTAGAATGTGGTGCACCCATTGTTTTAAAGACATTAGTTCTTATTTTTTTCTTATACTTGCTCATCTATTAAAGGTTCAGAATGATCGAAGAGTTCCCCTTAAACCTATCCATTTCCTGATCTCACACACCATAATCCTGCAGCCTTAAAATCAGAATGCATCACCTTACCCAGTCAAGCTAAACTGGGGTTTGCTCCTAAGACGATACAAATTAGAAAGAGGCAGAGCCATGAATGACTTCTCTCTAGTGACATTTGGGGTCCCATCTAGAATTGCTTGGGAAAGGATGAGGGGCAGCAATAATGCAAGGTAAAAATTCATGATCTCTCCTTCACTATGTCAATCATATACCAAGGCTCTCTGGACTCGTGAATGTATATAAGAAATTTATATTACAAAGATGTCACAGAAGCATACCAAGATTTGTGCCGTGCTCACAGACAAGCCAACAAATTGTTGTTCAGCTGAAGCTTTAATAGTGTCACACTCATGCGGATGGGAGGCAGCTAAAGGGCTTGAATAGTGACAACTCCATGTCTGACCAGGGGGTGGCGAGGTGCATTGACTTTTTCTCTCAATCCTCTGGAGACCATTCACAGGAAATTCCACAGCGTTACGCCACCTGTGATGACGTCACTTCCTGTCCAGACCTTTAACACTAGAATTACCAGAGTCTACGAAAAAACTCGTATATCCGGCCCACCTTAAAACCGTTCTCACCTCTCCTTTGTCTTCTAAATGTGCCGATTAACTCCAGCACTTCAGTCACTCCCAGATAATCAAACAAGGCATGAGCTGTAAAAACATTCTGCAGCGGTGGGGGATGGAATAGCCGGCTGCTTGCAGCCAGGGAATAATATACGGGTGGCTGCCCCAAACCTTTTTATGTCTCCTGTCCATTCTTGTGACAATAGATACAAATATACAAGAGCATCTTTAGCATATAGATGATAACATGCAAAACTTTAGGTGAGTACATTTACTTAAAAAAGAGCAAGTAGGATGATGTAAATGTGAACAACAGAATATATTAATAGTGCTGAGACACAAGGTTAGGACCCATCAGACCACAGGACCTTTTTCCATTGCTCCAGAGTCCAATCTTTATGTTCCCCCAACAGATTGAATCCTCACTGATAAGTGGTTTTCATACGGCTATGCAACTGTTTAGTCCCAATACCTTGGAAATGCTCTTACCTTCACAATTAAGTGAGTGAGTTCTACTGTTGATATTTTACGATTTCATTTCACCAAACGTGATCTCTGATCATAATCGTTCAAGATTTTTTTCTGACCACATTTCTTCCTCGAAGATGATGGTTCACCACTATCCTTACAGGTTTTAATAATCCATTGGACAGTTCTTAAGCCAGTTTTAGTTGTTTCAGCAATCTCCTAAGTTGTTTTCTTTGCTTGATGCAGGCCAATAATTTGACCCTTTTGAAATAGCATAACATTTTTTCAACAACCACAGGATATTCCAACATGGTTGTTTCAGAAATGAGAAGCTACTCATTGCATCAGTTTGGGTTAAATAATTTGTTGCTAGCTGAAACATAGAAATCACTTCAGTCCTTATCCAATGGAAGGCTCTTATCCATCTGCTTAGTTAAATCCAGGTGGTGACTTTTTTTGGCCAGGGAGTATACCTTTCTTCTTCCATCACAGGGTTCCTACTTTAAACCCCTTAAACCAAATACAGCCCCTCATGCAGCTTTCTATGGCAATCCCCTAATGCAAACTCTTGTAACTATATATATATATATATATATATATATATATATACATATATATATATATATATATCCATCCATCCATCCATTTTCCAACCCGCTGAATCCGAACACAGGGTCACGGGGGTCTGCTGGACCCAATCCCAGCCAACACAGGGCACAAGGCAGGAACCAATCCCGGGCAGGGTGCCAACCCACCGCAGGACACACACAAACACACCCACACACCAAGCACACACTACGGCCAATTTAGAATCGCCAATCCACCTAACCTGCATGTCTTTGGACTGTGGGAGGAAACCGGAGCGCCCGGAGGAAACCCACACAGACACGGGGAGAACATGCAAACTCCACGCAGGGAGGACCCGGGAGGCGAACCAGGGTCCCCAGGTCTCCCAACTGCGAGGCAGCAGCGCTAATATATATATATATATATATATATATATATATATATATATATATATATATATATATATATGTATATATATATATATAAATCCATTTATCACACGGTTCTCTCTGTCACAGTGGAGGATTTTATTCATTCCCCTATTTATTTATTTTATCATCTTATTCCAATATTGGGTCATGGCAGGACATGACTAGTTGACAGGAATCAGCCTTAAATATGGTGACAGTCCTTTAAAGGGCAGACTCACTCACATATTCATACTAATATTTGGACATTTAATTAGCCCATTCATTCATTTTCAAAAACTTGTCTATTCCAATGCAGGATCATTGGTGGCCAAAGCCTTTGCCAGCTTCATTGGACGCAAGCCAGTAACCAATCACAGATGTGGTGTCTGTCCATCTCAGGACACAGTTACTTATATATGCACACTTATATTTGGAGATAAAATGTATTCATCCATTAATTGATCGTTTAAACCCTCATCTTCTATTACTGGGATATAGAGGCTAGAGCCTATTGCAAATATGTCAGGTGCAAAAATAAATTCAGGGCAATTCACTGATTCCTTACAGGCTGCAGGCTGGCGTTGTACACATCCTGTTTGTTCAGGTTTGGGGATTCAACCTAAAAAAGAAAAACTACTATTCACTAATCTTTTCTGGCCCTGACTTCAAATTACGCCTTTCATTTTAGCTCCCGTATAATACTCTATTTTTAAAATAAAATGTCTGTATCCTAATTCCAAGGAGAATATGCAGATAAGACCTACCTTGTTAGTCAAAACATCTTTCTCAGTATCACTCCATTTTCAAAACAAATACACAAGAGCATGAGCAGCCATCTTGAGCACGAGAAACATACGACCACACGAGCATGCATGATTCAAACACTCAGATTCAACTGACAGTTACAAATTTTATTCATAAAAAGATGCCAGACTGTCTACATACTGTAAATTTAGCGAGCCTCTTTAACTAGATAGTCAATATAAAAATTGAAATAATTTTTTTTTCTACATACAATTTTTGTTTAATCTGGATTTTCAGAGGCAATGCAGGACTCGGGATTTGTTTGTTGAGCTCGGGACAGCCCCACTCAAATCGGGACTTCTGGCAATCCTGCCTAGTGCAGACAGTACACCCATTCACGTATTGCTCATACCCTCTTATTCCATTACAGGGTGGTGAAGGTCAGAGCTGATTCTTACTGCTTTTGCCATGATACTAGTGTTTTGGTATGTATTTTTGTTATTTAGTTCTTTGATTTTTTTGTTGTTAAGATATTGTATTGTTATGCTTGTGTAATGGAGAGTAATAACCAGCATAGAAGTAATATTTTTAGTAATACCTAACAATGTCTAATTTGAAAATATGGAGAAGCTGTACGATCTGGTTCTTCCTCTGGGACATTTACAACTTCACATATCAGATAAGATCTTTTGCTTGATGGAAAACTTTCATTGATTAGAAGAGCACATAGGCCATTTTACAACTTTCAGACCAGGGCATAACGCACAGAGCCACCTGATAGGAAGCATCTACTTAGGTTGTAATGGTATTTTTGCCATACTCATTTGTACTTTACTTTTTATTTTGGGCATATTATCTATAACACATATATAAATATGGAACTTTTCTCTCTTGCCTGTTCTGGTACTCTGTGCGATTGCCTAGGGTTATAGAATATAAAAGAAAAGCAGAAATGTTGACCTACAGCAAGTGACAGCATGGTAAGAGTATGGACTTTGAGGCATTCTGTTAAGATCTACATAATAAAGAGAATAAAACAGAGAATAGGGTCACCCAAGGACCCTAATATAACAAAACAGTTTGTAATGTCTCCATGCCACCATTTTGTGTTTTTGTTTTGGATCATGGTTGTCTCCCATTTTGCATTTTATCCAACAGCTGTGGCTGATTTCTTGTTAGGCAAGGGTGTGCCTTTGAGGTCAAGTGACTACCTTGTTCATAACACACAATATTAGACTTCTGAGACTCTTTAAGATGGTGGTACACTGCTCAGATCACCAAGGTTTCTGAGTATAAAACAAACCTCTGAGGTGTGTCTGATTAGTTATTCTCTTCCTCTTAGTGTACCAGAAACCTTGCCTGTCTTTAAGCCAATTACTAAACATTTAATTACCGATTATTCATTGTGGTGTTCATGTTTAGTAAGACCTCTAACTCATTTTGACTTGGAGTTTCGATCTTTATTTCATGGTCTTTTATTTGGCTTTCTCGGTTCTGTTGTTTCTCCCAAGTCAGATCAACTTACACATTGAATAATTCAAGCCAGGTCAGTAGTCCATCACAGACAAGGCACGCTCAGTGATTCCTAAGAATGAAGTTCATTTTGCAGATCGGTTTTCCCGAATAAACTATTCAGTAATTCAGGTCAGAATCGACTGCATTGGACATGAAACAGGGGCCAAACCTGGAGGGGTTGTTAGGGAGGTGTTTAGCCATATCCCACTCACTAAAAAATTTACACTTAAATTTTGGCATCTAACATAGTGTTAACATAACATTATCAAGTCTATTTAATCCAACTTGGGGTCACGGGGATCTGTTCCATCAGCACAGGGCACAGGGCTGTATTCACGCTTGGCAAGGTGCCAGTTCATCATTGATGAATTTAAAGTTGTCCTTTCACCTGATATGCACATCTTTAGGGATGTGGTAAGATAACGGGCATACTTAGTATAAAATAAAATTCCAAAAAATATCTCTACAAGTGTACTGGTGTTAATATCCTTAATTTTACAAGTCTAAATCAGAGAAGTTCAGACTAACAGATTTTCAATGCATTGTATTTCTGACGAGTCTGCACCTTTTATTAAGCATTAGGTCACCACAAACACCTTTAGATGGTCAGAATGAAAATAAATGGGATTTCTGTCAGATCACAGCTTTGACTTACTAATTTTCCAGTTAACCCACAAAATAAGACATTTCAAATTTCACCGGTGTGCACATTTTCTCCATTTCTTTAGCAAGGTCACGGATGAGCTATGATACTGTAAATCCTAATGGCATGCTAAACATTATTGAAAATGCTGTGTGGTAACATGGAGTGTGTTCGTTAGGATTGATTTATTGAGAATGAAGAGTGGAAGGCAATTAACATTTAAAAAGCCTGTTCGACTCATTTTTAAAGTGGGCAGTGATGAATTCTGTTCCAGAGGTGCCCCGATATGTAGATCTGTCTAGATAAAATACGAGTCAACCAGTGGAGAGCTGAGCCTTTCACTGCTTACACTAGTTTTTTTTTGCAGAAAGTGAGGGCTATAAGGTGCAGGCAAATAGCCATTTAATCTTAAAGCCATGACTTCAGGTTAAAAATTGTGAGTAAAATGGAGAAAATTGTAAAAAAGAAAAAAATTCAAAGCAGCTGACTTGAATGGCAGCAGTGTCTCACAGGGACTGTGTTCCAGTAAACTAACAAGGGAGGCCTTTCTGATTCACTGCCTGAGTTCATTTCATAAGCAGCTGCAGTTCAACAATGGTGACATCACAGCTATTTTTTGCCTTTTTTCTGACAAAAACACTCCATGTACAGAATGGCAGCTGACAAAATTATTCTCGTTGCCAGGATTGCTTTAGTGATTGATCATCATTGAGAGAGACAGCCAGACTTAAACATTTTCCTTTTCCCTACAAGACAGTTATCAGGGGTTGACATTTCATTTTATCAAGAGGGGGATGTACACCTGTGCATTAGAATAATGGCCTTAAGGGCATCTATTAGTCTATTATTGCTATGTAACACAAATAAAGCATTTATTAAGCTCTTGTTATGCAACAGTACATGAAAAATGCATGTATTATAGATACCTCTATTTTAAAGATGTCACTGCGGTTTTAAAAGTCTTTTTAGGTGTTCGATGAGGTTATTAAATAGGGATAGGTGTCTTATTGATACACCATAGATAGCCCCTAATTTAAAGTCAATATAAGTCTTATTAAGACCATTAAGGGTCACTTTCCAGGCTCACCTAAGGTATGTGATACTACCCTGGGATGAGAGGAGGCGCTGTTGCTAACAGACTTGTCTCCTATTACCCTCACAGACTCAAGAAAAAAGCCCTTGAGGGCAATGAAGCAACACCTCTTCTGGTCTGCTTGCTACTCCGGAGGGTGGTGTATCATTTCGGATCTGACCACAGTAGCAAACGCTAGAAAAGAAAGAGAAAGCGCAGCCCTGAGAGAGCACTGGTTTCTATGAGACTTACGAGAGTGTGTTTTTTGTTGCAGTTTCCTTTTTTGTTGTTAGAATTAAACTGGGTTTGGCGTGGTTAGAACCCCATGCATTTGGCTTTTGCCTGGTATCATCATTCACCCCTCTTCAACATCTTGCTCTAACTAGATAGATAGATAGATAGATAGATAGATAGATAGATAGATAGATAGATAGATAGATAGATAGATAGATAGATAGATAGATAGATAGATAGATAGATAGATAGATATTTTATTAATCCCAATGAGAAATTCACATTCTCCAGCAGCGGCATACTGATACAATAAATAATATTAAATTAAAGAATGATAATAATGCAGGTGAAAAACAGACAATAACTTTGTATAATGTTAAATGTTAACGTTTACCCCCCGGGTGGAATTGAAGAGTCGCATAGTTTGGGGGAGGAACGATCTCCTCAGTCTGTCAGTGGAGCAGGACAGTGACAGCAGTCTGTCGCTGAAGCTGCTCTTCTGTCTGGAGATGACACTGTTTAGTGGATGCAGTGGATTCTCCATAATTGATAGGAGCCTGCTGAGTGCCCTTCGCTCTGCCACAGATGTCAAACTGTCCAGCTCCATGCCAACAATACAGCCTGCCTTCCTCACCAGTTTGTCCAGGCATGAGGCGTCTTTCCTCTTAATGCTGCCTCCCCAGCACACCACCGCGTAGAAGAGGGCGCTCTCCACAACTGTCTGATAGAACATCTGCAGCATCTTATTGCAGATGTTGAAGGACACCAGCCTTCTAAGGAAGTATAGCTGGTTCTGTCCTTTCTTGCACAGCGCATCAGTATTGGCAGTCCAGTCTAATTTATCATCCAGCTGCACTCCCAGATATTTATAGGTCTGCACCATCTGCACACAGTCACCTTTGATGATCACTGGGTCTAAGAGGGGTCTGGGCCTCCTAAAATCCAACACCAGCAAAACCAAGGAGCTGTTGTAGGTGGTTTGAGTCGCACCATTTAACAAAGTTAGAACTAACAGTGTTAACAAGTATACATCAAAAAATAAAACATTTAATGTATTTAAATCATATATCAGTTTTCTAAATACTCTTAAGTTTTTAAGGGGCAAGCAGCAGATGCAAGTAAATCACAGAGTTGTATCATACACACAAATTAAATGTGCCAATGTAGGAAACCACCAGTTTAAAAATGGCACCTGGCTGATAAAGAAACAAAGAAATACAAGGGCACCTCAACCTGCCAATGTGAGTAGGCATGAGTCATGGTGGGCAGTTTCTCATGTTGTTTTATCTTGTGATCAGGTCACCTGTGACATGTACCTCACATGAACAGTACCAACTACCGTATATACTACCATTTAAGTTCTGCCGCGGATAAGTCGGGGCTTGATTTTACCATATAATTTCCGGTATTTTATAATGTCGGTCGTATAAGTCGAATGTGGAAAGCTCACGCTATTGGTACAAAAGATTATGATATGCTAATGCCCACCTGAGAGAGTAACCACTGAGAACACTGCCTTTTTATTTCTATGTATTGTGCCTACGTGACCACACGGTAATACCCAAACTATTCTGAAGCAATGTTTGCACTGTTTTGTGTAATTGTATCTGATACCCTCACCTTTATCGTAAGAGCATCCCTTATCTATGATGGAATGTTTAATCAGAAAAAAATATAAAGTTGGTTTTAAATTAAAAGTTGTTGAAGTGGCGAACGAAATTGGTAACTGCGCTGCTGCAACAAAATTCGATGTGTGTGAGAAACTGATGTGAGATTGGAGGAGGCAAGAGGATGTTAAAAAAAAAAAATTAAGTGTCGTATTTTGGAACGGCCGTATAAGTCAGGGTCTGATTTTATGATTGATTTTTCAGGTTTCAAGACCCGACTTATATGCGAGTATATACAGTAATCTCTTTGGTTCCTTTTTAGATGGAGGTTCAGAAGAAATATCAAAATCTGTCACAGTATCTGTACTGCACCCCATATATTTATCCCTAGGGACCTTCGTGGCAGGCTGCTTGTCGGCTGAGAATGTCTTTACTTGAAATTTTTTGCTTCAGCCCAGTTTACTAACAATAAAAGGCTTTATAATTGTGTCCCCTTGTGCCATTGAGGGGCTGCATTTAGACAAAGAATGTACAATCTAACCTCTGATCCCACTAGTAGCAATCAGAGAGAGAGAACAGTGGCTTTAGGCTTTCACTCACAGATTATATGTATTGTCCTCAAAACCAATAACAGTAAGAACAAATTGATAAATAGAATTATACAACGTGAGAGTGTTGTCTTTAAAACCTCCCACCAGGACCAGCAAGGTCACACAGTTTGTTTAGTTGCAAAGTTTGTGCTCTCAAGCAAAATGAAGTTATACAGTATTTAAATAGAGGCAGAAAATTCTTACATGGTAGTTAAACAGGTTGGTGGCACCCTTAGAGAGAAAGAAGAAAGCAGGATAAAAAGCCAACAGAGGGAATTTAAAGCATGGGAAAAAAAGGTAAGACGCAAGAATGAAAGGGTGCAGGTGTTAAACATTTCCTAAAGGCAACACCTCATTTAAATTGGGCAATGAAAGTGATCTGTGATTGGCCTACACTGTCATCCAGCCCATTCCCCCTCTGCAGACTGTAACTAAGGCAGAAGCTCTGCAATACCAGGGTCATGCCTTGGACTGGAAGAGCGATACCCACCCATCTGGACCATTGCTCCCAAACATTTGTTGACAACCTCTGACAGGGAGGCCTATCAGATATTAAACTGACAGGAATACGACCGCACACAGAAACATAAATAAGATGCCAGGATGCAATGCTGCTTAGCTACGAACAGCCTGGTGGGGGCACTATGTGAAAGTCGCTTCTCTCGCATGGTACTTCAACAGGTTGGTGACACCCTTAGGGACAAAGCAGAAGGTAGTTTTCAGTTTTTCAGTAAAATGCAGAAGTATTCACCCTCCCTTCTTGCCCAAACTCTTAGGTGGGCATCTCAGACAGGGTGAAATGGTATGTGAGGCCTCCAAAATAAGCCACAAAAGTGGGCCAGAACCATCACAGGCCAGCCCAGAGGAGTCTTGCCCCAATCCAGGTAGTCCTTCAACTGCTACATGCTGGCTTTGGCCTAGGCAAGCCCAAAAGAGGGAAAATGGCTTTTAAACTTCGAGCACAGGAAAGAGAGAGGTTAGGAGCACATCACATGACAAACCAACTCAGGATCCCAGATTAGGACCTGAGTAAAGCCATGCAATGGGTGACACCTCAGCACTAGTTCAAACAGAATGGAACCAATGTGAGTTTTTTTATGGTGGCTGGAGTGGCAATTCTGCCACCAATCCCCAGGTTTTTCCCTGCAGGTTGGAAGGCCTACATGAAGGGCTGGATCCAGATTAATGTCATACCCAGGACGGAGCAATTGTAAGTTAAGGGCCTTGCTCAAGGGCCCAGTGAAGTAGAGTCACCTTTGGCATTTACAGGATTTGAACCGGCAACCTTCCGATTACCAGTGCAGATCCCTAGCCTCAAAGCTACCACTCCACCTCGCACAGGAAAGGTGCTATATACATAAATTGTACTAGTTTTATTATTATTAAAGTTTAAAATAGCAAAGAAGTCCCAAGAAATATGGGGATGACCAACAGACAGCAGTTTGTGAAGCTGAAAAATTGTGCGTCAGAAATGGTGGTGTGTCGTACTAGAGTACCTCAGGGAACTGTTTACACTCTACACAACAGATGTGTAGCAAAATACCAGTGCTTGCCATCTACAGAAATTTTCTGATGACTCCTTCGTCAAAGGCTGCCTTAATGATGACAATGACTAAGAGAACAGGAAGGTTGTGGAGGACTTGGTCTTGTGGTACAGGGATAACAACCTGCAACTCAATATCAGCAAGACAAAAATGCTGGTGGTGGACTTCCAACAGGCCAAGAAGCCTTTATGACATGTCGCTATTCAGAGGGAGGACATGAAAGTGTTGTAGAGCTACAAGTACCTGGGCGTTGACATCAACAACAAACAACAACAGTGTCACTATACAAGAAGGACCAGAGGAGTCTGTACTTCCTAAGGGGACAGAAGACATTAGATGTATGCAGCAACCTGCTTGAAATGTTCTATCAGTCCATAGTAGCCAATCTGGTATGCCGCAGTTTCCTGGGGAAGCATTTTGAGCTCAAAAGAAGCACAATACCTGAACAAACATATCAGGAAAGCTTGGTCCATCACAGGGCAAACCCTGGACACAATAGAAGCTATTGTAGAAAAGAGGATGGTGGCAAAATTGGATGCCATCATTAAAATTCCCCATCATACCCTCCAGGATACACTCTCTTGGAGCACTTTTAGTCACAGGCACATTCCACCACATTGTCCTAAGAAGTGCCTCTGGGGGTCTTTTCTGCTCACTGCCTTCAGGCAATCTAATGCTTCCTTTTGATGTATTGTCAAGTTCATTTTGAAATATCTGCACAAGACACATTTATCTTTTCATTTGTCGATTGATTCATTGATTGTATGCATCTGAATTCCCCCATGGGATTAATACAATTTTTCGCAAAAATGTCTTATAAGAGAGAGGACCATCAAAAAATCCAAATGATGAATCTTAATAAATCAAAATATTCTTTACCAAATAGAAAATAATTTAACAAAATACTAAAAAGAGCAAACAAAATTTTTTCCTAAAAGGCAGTCCTAAGGTAAGTCCAAATCCCACAATACACAAGTAAAACAAAAGATAATAGCAAAAATCAGAAAACCAGTAAATCCAAATGGAGCTCAATTCTTATAAAACAAACTCCAACTAAACTCAATGAACCACCCTGGATTGCTCCCGGTTCACAGTCCTTTATAGCCAGAAGGAGGATCCAGTAGCAGTGACATCAGGGTGGCCCCACCTCATTGGGCTCCATCCACATAGTACATGGAACATAACATTTAAAAAGAGTACAGCAGATGTTTTCAAATACAACAAAAACAGCAATAAAACATAAAATGCTTACAAATATAGGCTGGCATGCGACATAAACAACATGGCTCAGTTTCTTATCCCTGATACCAAGGCACACTAGCATTTTATGGTTAACCAAAACACATTGAAAAAGTAAACAAAAACATTGCAGGCATCTTTTTTACTAATAAGGGAACATTTTGCCTGAAGAAGTGGCCTGGATTTCCTCGAAAGCTTGCATATTGTAATCTTTTTAGTTAGCCAATAAAAGGTGTCTTTTTGCTTGACTTGTCATTACTAATAAGGGGGAAAAACTCTTTACACACCCTGCTCCTGTTTATTTTCACTTGAACGCAAAGCTAACTAAGCAAAATCACACTTTGTGTTCCAACTTTCCCATCATGCACTGCACTTTTGTTAAGCTTGACAAAATGTCAGGCTAAAGGCCTATCACTTGATATACTGTATGCCTGCTGAAACATTTAAAATGTCCTTTGTACACCTGTAATTGTGCACGGTGCAACAGTGATGGCAGCAGAAAGCCATTGAAACTCTTCTGGACAGGCAGGCTGCTGCAGGGATTTCCTCCTTTGGGACATTTGGGACTTTGATAGCTATGGGGGATAGAAAGGTGCTATAAGAACAAAATATAGTATTATTATTATAATAGCATTGGAGGCCTTTAGGTGCTGGTCAGGACTTGGGGGTGCAATTGATTTATATGCCATTAGAAAACAAAATGCTTGAGAGTTCTGCTCCATACCGACTCTCAAATGAATAAGATTAACTTGCACCTGATCAGAAGTGTTAAAATAGTCACTTCCCATGCTTTATCTTACAAGTAAGATAACCACTATAATTCTGGCAAAAGAACAATTACTCCTAAAAATAAACATAAATGCAATGCTGTGAAACAGTGTCCTCACTTCAGCACTGTGCCAGCCAAACACAGCAGGGGTTCAGTGACCTTCTAGGTATCCTATGATTCAAGCTATTCACTGATCTCATCTTGAGGCAAGTCTATATGTACATTATCTTCTTCCTTATCCTTCATTTCCTCATCCTAGTCCTCATCCTCATCTTTTTCTAACAATAAGCTGTTTGTTGTTTCTTTTCATTTCAAACTGCCTCTTTTTTGCTTGCTACTCTGGTGAAAGCTCCTCCTTTTCTTCTTCATTTTCATCCCCTTTCTTCATAAATATTTTCAACTGTGACATCTCAGCTGATGCTAGCTTTCTAGAATCACAAAGGCATGGCAACTCCCTGACCCATGAAAGGTATTCTGCAACACAAGATTGGCCAGAGCTGTGCCAAAATGCAAACTGAGGAACTGCTGCTTAAAAGTTTGGAATGAGAAGATAAAGATCAACAAAAGAAATCACAAAAGTGGGACTAAATGAATATCTTGGCTATGTACTACCCTGCAGGAAAGGACTACGGTTTAATGAAAATTCAAGATCTCAGCACACCTTGTCATAGTTTGGCAGGAGATAGGGAAGAAGGGGTTGTCTGTGATTCAGATTCGTACAAACCTCTCACTGCTGATGACCCTGCCATTCTTTTTTATGAGTATACTGTAAATATTCCAAATCCTGGCTAGGTTACCATTAAGTCAATTAAACTTGATCTTCCACTTTTCCATCCCCTTGCAATAAATATGTGTGTAAGATTATTTGGTGACTATAAGCTGTATATGTGTGCGACTGTGCTCTGAAAACGAAGTAGAACGCTTTTCAATTTTAGATTCTCTTCTCTGCTGTCTACTGCTGGAATATTTTCTGATCCTTGTGAACCTGAACTGAAAGAAGAGATTTCAAAGATGGGTGAATGGATTTAAACAAAAATTGTTTTACTAGCATCTGGAAACAAATTGATTGGGGTTTTTTTTAAATATTTTTTTGAGGGCCAACTAAACTGTGAAATTTTCTGATTTGTGTGTGGAACATGTAACAAACCCAATAAGGCTGTGGTGACTTTTGTTACCAATCAGACAACATGAATGTCCTCCAAGTTTTATTGCTACATATGAGTTATTAAACATTAACATTTGTAGTTCAGATTTGTTTTATTTTATACACTTATTGTGAAGTAACAAGTGTACTTGATCAAAGACGGGGGAATGTACTTAAAGACATTGTTCAATGTGAGTGGAACATATCAATATATAACATAGTATGAGGGCGGCACGGTGGCGCAGTGGTAGTGCTGCTGCCTCGCAGTTAGGAGACCCAGGTTCACTTCCCAGGTCCTCCCTGCGTGGAGTTTGCATGTTCTCTCCGTGTCTGCGTGGGTTTCCTCCGGGTGCTTCAGTTTCCTCCCACAGTCCAAAGACATTCAGGTTAGGTGGATTGGCGATTCTAAATTGGCCCTAGTGTGTGCTTGGTGTGTGGGTGTGTTTGTGTGTGTCCTGCGATGGGTTGGCACCCTGCCCGGGATTGGTTCCTGCCTTGTGCCCTGCGTTGGCTGGGATTGGCTCCAGTAGACCCCCGTGACCCTGTGTTCGGATTCAGCGGGTTGGAAAATGGATGGATGGATGAATTTATTAATTTAACAGTTTTAGTGCTTATTGAGTTGAGGCGAGTTGCTCTTGAAAGTGTGCAACCATGTGTGTTGATCCCACATAGACCAGGAGCCATGAGAGAAAGAGAGCTAAAATACAATAAGTGCAGGAGGAGGAATGTAAGGAAGATGAAGGAGCACTCGTGAGAAAAGCAGTCTGTGTGTAAACCTTTCTGAAGGCTGGACGGATGGTGTCGGTGCTGCTGATGTTTCTTTTTGAGCAGGACCAAGGGCTGGTGCTGAATTGTAGAAACAGCATGTGTCTGCAACTGCTGGCAATTTCCTAAAGAGCTGGGGAGATGTGATGGCTGCTGAAAGGTCTCATGGGTGACTCTTTACAGTTACCAAAAGAAGGTGGGAAAGAGAGAGAGAGAGAGAGAATGGGGACTGAAGGTGGTAGAGTTGGAGTGAAACATTAGATGTTATTGAAGTCTTCACTAGGGAGAGGCAATATGGGAAGCAATACCCAAGTCCTCAGTGTTGCTGGGGACTTTGCCAGGATTCTCATTCAGCATTCCTAAGAGGGGATGGTTTCACATTATGGATGAAGGATTGGATTTTATTGATTTTAATTATTTATTGAGCACTTGCAGACACTGTTTACATGAAAATTCATATTTGAGAAGCTCTGTTTTCTGATTCTTGTATGCACTTTATAATAAACACTGCATTGTTTTGCACTGGGAATATTTGTGTTTAGCCTTCTCGCTTGCTACTTGTCCATCCTCAATCCAAGAACTACCAGATGCCCTGACTATGAAAATGTCATAGGCTGAAGGCATGAGGCATTACATTGTTCCTTATGTTTCATGTAAAACATATACAAGTTAGGCCCACTTTAGAGTTCTTGCTTGCAATGGCTCAACGCATGGAATCAAAGTCATCAACCTCATTTTGGTTCCTGGTTGTTTCCAATCTTAGAGTAAATGCAGAATTAGATACGATAATTGGTTGGTTGTCTATTCCCAGCTTACATCCATTTTTAAATCTGATTAAATTCTGGCTTCCTGCATTGTCTGTATAGCAGTTTATAAAATGGATGAATGAACAGATGAAGTAGAAAGAGCACAGATTAGGCACCAACTTGAACATGAGACACGGCTCTGTCAGCAATCAGCCCAGACAGTGTTTACGAGAACTTCACAGATGCACCTGACACAACAAATTAAGTAAGGGGTGCGCTTTAGCCTGTTAGTCGAGCCAATCTTCTTTACAGCTTACAAATTAGACAGACCTATCATTAAGCAAACTGTGCTAGGGCAGAAACAAGAGAAATCATCCACAAAGCTTCTAAAATAGCAGGCTACATGACAGGTACAAGCTGCAGTACCGCTAGTCCCATTGTAAAGACAAAAAGAACCCATCAAGGACAAGGATGGAAATTTAAAGTAAATTAGCAGTGAGGTTTGTAAACCAACAAAAGATATTTATTGCCATTGGTGAGTAATCACTCAACCGTAAATCGATGAGAAAAACAATTAAAAATTATGAAACCATGAAAAAGACACAAAAATTGAGTGACAGTTGGAAAAAAAATCCTTGACAGTAGTGGTAACTAATTCAGAAATGTTGATCTGATTTCCAACAAAGTTTGTGAAATGCACTTTTAGCATCACAGAAATGCCTCCACTACATGTGGAAGAGATAATGGTGATTGAAGATGAGGCTGAGCTGAAAATAAAGATGGAAAAGCACGGTGTTCTTCAAGTATAGCCAGGGGCATCACACAGCTGTCCTGGGTGAGATCAATAGAAGCATCTAGAATGCCAGCTTTGAAGAAAGGCAAAAACTTTTAAGCTGAGACGAAAACAAAAAAAAAAAAACAGTCTATGGTACCTTTGAAATGTGTGCATGTGTGATCAGAATTCAAGAATGGCAACACTAGTTGAGGAAATGTGTTATTGGTAATGTCTGGTATACAGTACACTTGAGTGTTTTCTTTAAAGAATGCAAAGTTAAATGAAGCATGCAGCAAGATCTCAACAGCCTTTTTCAGAAACTGACTGCTGCAGTAATAACAGGCAAATGTGTTCCTGATTTAATTGGTGCAAGGACCAGAAAATTCTTGCAGTTGGCAGTCAACGTTTTAAACAATGGTAACTCCAACTGCAGTAGAAAAAGTAAGGTCTGAAGAACAGGAAGGATGGACAAATTCAGTCTTCTTATAAGTGTCAACCAACACAATATGGCTGAATAAAATCACAAGTGTAATCAGTCCATCAGTTTTAAGAAACAAAACAGAAGATAAAGTATCAGGTATTATACAGTCAGCAGTTTAACCTTTTTATACCTAATTCTATTTAATCTTTACAAAAATCACAGTATTTAAAATTATGAAAGGAATTAGTCCTGTGGACCCCAACTGTTATTTTAAAATAATTTTTTTTTCCAGAATAACATTGGGGTGGATGGAACCTTAATACAGAATTACCAAAGCCTACGAAAAACTCATAATCCCGGCCCACCTTAAATCCGTTCTCACCTCTCCGTCAGCATCTTTTGTATTGTAAATGTGTCGATCAGCACAAACAGCAGGCAGTCTGCTATTTTATCCTGCCAACAACGCAAAAAGTGCAGAAAGTTCTCTCAGCTCAAGTCTGTTTACCTGCGTGTGAGTTGCCGGGAGTTGTATAGGGTAAATAATATATCGTTATTTGGAATATATGCATTTCATGTGTGTTCCAGTCTACAACGATCTATATAAACACATCGTTAAAACAGAAATGCTTTTCATGTTTTAGTAATAACTGACGAAATGTAGACATGAAGTGTATAATGTGTGAAGCCTGAAGTCCAAATATCAAATAAACACTTTCACGAAAGGTACAAGTATAACAAGACAAGAATATAACCAAAGAAAAGAACTCACGTTAGGGTACAACATTGACACGCCCTTAATACGACCTCTTTGGTGGCGCAGCAGTAAGAACTGCTCACTGGTACTCAAAAGGTTGCCAGTTTGATTGCAGATGCCTCCGTTTTGAGTAGTGAGCTGCTCTTATTGTTACTATTATAAAATAAAAACGTACATTTGATTTGAGTCTGTAATAGCCGGTGTAAATTTATAGTACTTGCAAAGGTTCACTTTTTTTTTAATCCAGTTTTATTCTCTCAGTCACGTTCACACTTCCCCCGATCTGACACTGTTGTTTTCAAATAAAGACGTGCTATAGCAGAGTAGAACTCGGATGAGGACGAGGGTTCCACATCAGAGAAAGAGAACAGAAGCCCTCCCTGCAAGAAACATCCACTCACATATAAGAACAACGCAGCTACACCAGGCGTAAATGCCTGTTTGGATGAAGCAACAGGTCAGGCACCATCCTGCCAGTTAGTCTTTCCCACACTTGTCTTTCAACGAAACAGCATGGCTTACAGAGCTCGCAACGGTATCGTGCAAAGTCCTGTTTGTGATTATGTTTTGTGATGGTCTTTATATGAAAACCATGTATATGTTACTTTTATAAAATCCAAATTGAATGTTATTTACCTATATTTATTTACTTATCTTCCTACAGTGTAAAGTCACAAGTAGACTGCAGAGCTTCATCTGTTTGATCTACACGGGCATGCTCATAAAGTACACGTGTACTGAAGTGACTTTAGCTGCAGGTAAAATAGCAGGCTGCCTGCTGCTTGTGCTGATCGACACATTTACAACAAAAAAGAGATGTGCGAAGGGATTTAAGGTGGGCCGGGATTACGAGTTTTTTGGTAGGTTTTGGTAATTCTAGGGCTGAGTATTAAGGTGGAAAACACTTTTCTTGTCACACTGTGCCTAAATTTTAGGTTCTTTGTTATGAGGGAGCTTATACTCCAAACTATGACACCTTCACCTGGAGAAACCACAAGTAGAAAAGCAGTATGTCTTCAATCTATTAGGCATGCGCATGTCGAGAGAACTGAGCTATGCTTCCTTGTCTCTCTATTATTAAAAAAAAATCTTGGAAGGGAGACTAATAGACGAGACGTCATCTTCTCTGAAGACAATTTGACATACCACGAGACAAGGCAGTGAGAAACATTTAAAACAAGTTTACAGACATCTAACCTAGCAGTTGTTGGAATGCTTGTGGCTGACACCTTCATGTGCTCCCAGCTCTTAAAACAACAACAAGTAACAAGCAGAACACGCAGCTCGCCAGCAGCAGTAGCAAGCCAGCAGATGATCTGACCACTTCTCCTTAGCATGCATTTAACATCCTGCGAGAAAGAGATTTAACCACACCTGGGGATGGAAATAGAGGACAAGTACAGTATTGTTTTTACAAAAGTTTTAAAGTAAAAGTGGAAATAATGCATATGTAACAATTCCCATGAAAATAGCAATCTCTTTAAATTGTATATCTGGTAAACCAAACCCGGTGGTGGGTGAGCGAAGCAAGCAAGAGGCAGAGCCCCCTAGTATTCTATAAAAATGCTCGTAAACACAAATAAGAAAGTGTTAAACCTTAAACAAGTCGAGCAATTCCGGTAATTTTAATGTAGGAATTCAGCCTATTCAACAAAGTCCGTGTATTTGAGGGGTGTACCTCCATCATCAGTATGGCACCATTAAATTGAAAATCATGAAAGTTCCAAAATTTTCATTTACATATCAGGGTGATTTCACTCAAACCTTAGTAAGTTTTCTTCATGCAAAGAACTATGGACATATGAACTAAATTACCACAACTGTCCATATTAGAAGTGGTAAACACTAAATTTTAAGAACAGGCAACAATGTTAAAAGATCATTGGCTTCCTGGAATGAAATATTTGGATTCATGGGTTCATGCCATGGAAGAAAAAACAAATGTAGATAAACTTTCAACTAAACTAAATAGTGCTATAAAAGACCTAAGGTCCAGTGCCAATGTACCTTGTGAGCTGTCCTTCTTTTTTCTTTTTTAAATTACACTAGCTGTGTAAGCCTGTGCTGTAAAAAGCCTGGGGTCATAGAAAGTATTGAAATCATCAGAAAAAAAATTGAAATGTAGAGATGTCAGGTAATTGAAAGGAACTACTCTGGGCATCTCTATCCTAGGAGGTTTTGTTTTGCCGACATGCTCGCATTGTTTGCTCATTAGCGGCGGGAGGAAAAGTAAAAGGGATACCATTTTTCTGATGTTAGCAGCTAAGTGACTTTGTCTTTCTTCTGAGGTTTTGTTTTGCTGACGTGCTGGCCCCGCTTGTGTTAAGCGAGTTTTCTGTTTCCTCAGAGGTGGAGCCCTTACCCTGACTCCACCTCTCACTTCCAGGCCGGACAGACAGACACACACACTTTCACGCGTAGATCTTTATATATAAGATTGTTACTGCAGGAAAAGTGCTGCCAAGCACTATAATAAGATGGGCAAGACAGGCAGCAACTGAAACCACAGCTCAATGTAGACTTCAGAAGACTAGATGACAACAGGAAACCAGTAAGTCATTTAGTGCACTCACATCAAAATCTCAGTGAAGAACACTGAAGTAGTGAGTAGCACTAGTGCTTCACAGCTCGGGAGTCCTGGAGTTTATTCTAGTCAAAGTATTCCTAATTTTCTTTACAAATTCAATAGACATTCATGTCAAGTTCATTAGCAACTCTACATTGGTCCATATACAGTGAGTGAGAGTACACTATGGCCTGGTGCCCCAGATTAAGCAGGTAAAATATTAAATCATTGAACTAATGATTCTATTCCTGCCTTGTGTCCTATGATTGCCATAATAAGCTCTGACTGCCCTAAGGGCCTGCTCCGAATAAGCATGTTAGGAATGTGGAAGGATGGACAGATGGACGGACTAACTTTAATCAACTTCAATTAATTGCGTGCAGTTTGCAAATCAGGCATCAAAGCAATCAATGTTAAAGTCTCAAATAATACTATTTATTCTCCCAAAGAACATTCACTCCATCACTGAGACTCACCCACTCCCACTTTCCTGTATTTCCTCTTTTTGCACACCACATATTCAGAGTCACAAGCAGATTCAGCACCATGGACAGGTCACAGATACATCAGTGCAGTAACTGAAGCCATTTATGTGCTTCATTGACAAGGAATCTGTAAGGAGGATTATTTGTGCCAAAACATTAAATACAATCATTTAACTTATTTACATTGCCAGTTTCTTCCTATTCATTGAGATGGCAGATCCCCTGTCTTATCAACTCCCTGATCTCCATCATTAGTGCTGGGTGAACACACTCATGGCCTCTTAGCCCAACTTTTGATGCTGATTGGTCATTTAATTACATGCAGTTTTAGCATGATTATTGTACAGTCTCAAACGAAATGCAATACACTCGGAGAAGCCGTCAAGCAAAATGCAATACATTTGCTTTATTTTTAGTTATGACATGTAATTTATGGACATAAAATTAAATATGCTTTTGTATTGTATTTTAAACAGACATGAAAATTGCATGCCATAGTGAAAAGCAAACAATCATTTGGTTGATATGTTCCTAATTATGACAAAATAAAACCATGCCAAAATGAAATGCACCATGTGCATACATATTACATAGCAATTTAGCTAACACATTGGATTACATTTAATTTTGGCATGAATAATCATCCATAAATCTGAAAGCCTATCCAGGATTTATACAATCACACAGAACAGTATCTTTTTATTGTAATGACAACACACTTTTAAATATTTAGAATTAATTGCAGAATAAATGTCTTTTCTAACCTGCTTAATCCAGACCAGGGTTGCAGTTGGCGGTTCGGGTAGGCTGGAGCCAATCCCAGCTAGCATAGAGCCCAAGGCTGGAACAAGCCCTGTGCCAGTCCATCACAGGGTGAACACACACACACACAAACACATACCTGTTTAGTGTCACCAATTCACCTAACCTGCATGTCTTCGGACAGTGGCAGGAAACTGGACTACCCAGAGGAAACCCCCACAAACACAGGAGAACATACAAACTCCACACAGGCCTCAAACTCCTGGTCTCCTTACTGCAAGACATCAGCACTACCACTGTGCTACTCTAGAAGAAATATATTTAAAAAAAAATATCAGGACATGTACAGTAAAAGTCCAGAGGCTACTAGAAATAATGAAAGAACATCAAAGCATATTGACTGAGCATAGCAGCAGGAAAGTAAGCCAAAAGACTTGTTGTATGAATACATTTCTCAACACAAATATGTAAAAACTCCACCGTACATTAATTTTCAAGTGCTATTTTGATCACACACAGGCCATGGGAGACTGGAGGCACCTCAAAAAGGTGTGGTGAATTGCAGATAACAATGCACTGTAGTTCATTACCCTGAGAATAGAAGGCCACTGGTTCAGTTTACTTTGTGTATCCAAGCAGGTAACCTAACCTGTCTGCAGTGCCAGTTGAAGCCCCCTCGCCAAAAAACACCATGCCAAAATAAATGCACAAACAATGGATGTAAAAAATAGAGATGACTTCATACAATACAATAGACCAAAGTAATAGCAAATTAAACCTTTGCATGGTGCATGCAAATTAATAATAATAATGATAATAATAATAATAATAATCTTAAACAGGTGCTTTAAGGTAAATGTATAATTAAAAATACATGACTGTGAGAATAAATTAAAGAACACAATTATCTTTGGAACTATGTATGTTATACAATACTCTATATCATTTAAACCAAACACAATAATTTCAGTGTTTTCACAAATGACATTTAACAAAATGCAAGGTGTGACATGACATTGTCTTGGATACCTGAGAAAGTTGCGTTTGTTGAGGGTAAATCCAGATGTTGTAAAATTGCATATTAAAAATGACATAAATGACAGTGCAATAAAATACAGCTTTGTAGTTGTACCTATTACCTTTTATTATAATACTAGCCATGGTTACCGCCGAAGTTCTTGCCCTATGTGTACCTTCAGCGTCTGTCCTCTACATTTGTGTGTGTGAACATTTCTTAACCGACGCTTTGTCTCTTGAGTGCATTCCCATAAAGCCTGCTTCTCAGACTCAGTCATTGTTTTCGAGGCGCCTTTATCGGCTCCTGCCCAGTTTTATACTTGCTGTCTTTGAAGACAACTCACACAGTATGCCTCATATGCCTTTACTCCTCCTTATGCATCTCACATGGCAACTTCCTCTTTCATTATGACACCAAAGCCAAACTGACCAATCAGACTGCTCCGAGAGACTGGACACGCAGACCTTAGTGTTTTATTATCTAGTAGATTACTGACCCATGTCACTGATTGCAGCTATTAAATGACCAGAAATAAAACTTCTGTTGACTTGATATGGCCATGGAGGCATGCTTAGTAAGACATTAGCCATTAATTATGACATTACAGTTACTTCAGGTCAAATGTGCAATCTTTTCTTGAAAACATTTCTGACCACTACAAAACTTGGTGATGTCTGTGATGTCTAGATAGCACTGTTGTGAAAAAAAACAAAATACATGTGTGTAGTTAACAGCCTGCAAGCTAACTTTACATATTGTCACACACATGCACTTGGGAGACAGTTTAAGGGCTCTGGTGATGGTAGATGCCCACCGAACCAGGGGTGGGCTCTGTTTGCTAATGCCTTCTCTCTTCCTCCCTCCTCAGATTGGATGACAGAAAGCCATTCCACATTGTCCACCCTCCGGGACCCTCCCCTTCAATATCTAGAATCCATATGACCAGCAGTTTGGCCTTAGGTCTTAGGAGTTAGGTCTGTTCTGAACTCCAGTTTGAAAAGACTACTTCATATTTATTACGTGTTTTCTTTGTTAATTCTGTCATCTCATTACACGGGATTACTAGGGTGCTGTCCCAACTGTTTCATGTTGTTTTATCCTTTTAGAACATCCAGTATCTAATGTAGCAAGTTTATTTGTCTCATGTTTGTCCTAATATTCAGAGTTTTGTTGTGGCACTGCTCTGATAAAGCAAACACCATTTAATCAATGACAGAATAGTTCACTTCTCCTCTTCTTTCTTTTTCCTTTTGCAGTATTAAGCTCCTGATGGCTTTTGCATTTTCATTTTGAAATATTCCTCCTCAACCTGTCCTTGCCCTCTTTTTGATATTTCCCTTGCAATGTATATTTTTGGTGGAGGTAAGGAGAGGGAAGACACCCACCAAAGTAATGTAACAGCGGCCTTGACATCTTTCCCATCCCTCCACATCACAAAAGTATTCTGTGCTGTAAGTCGCATTGGGTAAACATGTCAGACCAACATACAAGAATATTAGGTAAATGTTATACTATTTGATTTGAGGTCCGAACTTGGCAGGGTTGAAGTTTATAAATGGTCATATTTGAATGCACACTCCATAAGAGTCAGGAGCTGACATAAGAGCTTTTCCAAGAGTAGGAATATAGAGCATGTTTAGTAAATAGTTCTGTTTATTCCACATTGGAAGAAAGTTATAAAGATAATAAAAAATAAGATTATAGCAGACAAAAGAATGACCTCAGAAGTGCAGTGGTTTCAAGTGGATGATATGGCCTGACTGCTGTGAAATTTTGAAGAACATATCTAACTCCAGATGTTAATCCCACAAACTCTAATGATGCCTGATTGAGCGTAAAGCCTAGGGGTGACCTGGCAATAGCAAGAAAATAAGATACTGGTGTTGCTGAGACAGAGCTTCAGGCTTCAGGTGACATTTGGGAACAATGCTTTACAATCCAGTGTTATTTCCTAGTTGTATTTACAACCTTTGCTGAAGTCTTCCTAATTCATTTAAGGTGGCACTGTGGATAAAAGTACTCTTCTTGGAGCCATCATTCTGGTTTAAAATCCTGGACCTGGTTGTTGTTTAAGTGAATTTTGCAAATTCTCCATATTTCTACATGGGATGCCCTTCAGATACTCTGGTTGTCATCTCAGATCTCCAAAGACATTGTGGCGGATGGCCGGGACCCATGCCCGGCCGGGACACCCCTTTGTCACTGGATCCGGGGGAGCAGCCATGGGAGCCACGCTACGTCCCTCGGAACCTTTGTAGGCAGCCCCCCCCCTAGTTGCGTTGGGGCCACTTTCGTGGAACACTGGAGCTTATCCTGGTTGGGCTCCATGGCCTCCACCAGGGGATGCTGCATAGAGCTGCATGGATTAATGAGCCAGACTGGGTGAGAGTGCAGTCACACCCGGAAGTGCAGCCGGAAGTAGGTCAACGAGCACCTGCAGCACTTCTGGGTGGGCTATAAGAGGAGCCTGCAGCCACTACTCAGGGCGCCAGAGTCGGGAAGAGGAGGACAAAGCTGCCCTTGGAGGAGTGGAGGAAAAGAAGAGTGTGTTTTGGGTGTCTTTCTTTGGTGGTGTTTTTGGGGACTGTGTAGGGCCAGTGGGGCACGGGGAAGACGTGTCCCACGGCTGAATAAAATAAATTCTTTTGTGTATTTTACCCGTGCCTCTGGTGTCAGTCTGTGTCGGGTCGGTGCCAATAAAGCACCATATATCACAGCATGCATGATAGGTTAATCAGCCCTGTGGAAGTGTGAGCATGAGTATATGAACACCCATGCTTACAGTCCAACAGGGAGTGGGCATTCAAGGGCAAGAGTTTTAGCAAACGATCAGCATGGGTTCTGATGGGGGAGGTTGTGTTTTAATAATATGCTGAAATTCTATAAGTAAACAACACAAGGATTTAATATTATTTATATTGATTTTCAGAAAGCATTTAATAAGATCCCACATGAGTGGACATCAAACTAAAAGAGGTGGAAGTTCAGGGTACGGTGTGTACATGGGTGCAAAATTGACTCAGACACAGCAAGCAGAGGGTTATGGTGTGAGGGACCTTATTAACATTTGGTGATGTTCCTCAGGGGTCAGTGTGGGGGCCGCTGCTGTGGATAGGAAAGTAAATAACAAGGTGGTTACATTTGCAGTTGATACCAAGCTAGGTGGATTGACAGATAATGTGGAATCCATTGAATCATTACAGGGGGACTTGGATAACAGACAGACTTGGACTGGTAAGTTACAAAATGAAATGTAATGCAACTAAATGTAAAGTATGACACGTAGAAAGTGGAAATGTTTAATTTGAATACACAATGGGAGTTCTGAAACTTGAAAGTATCCCTTATGAGAAGGATCTGGGAGTCATAACAGACTTGTCACTATTAATGTCCAGACAGTGTAGAGTGTCACAAGCTGTCTAGTAAAGCAGATGGCCTGCTAGGAGTTTGGGACCGACCAGGACTGAGGGGGAAATAAGAGAGGCACGAGAGAGGCAGATTGAACATACACACTAAAAAAGGTAATTTTATTATTCCACGATAGAGTAGAGAAAAAAAAACAGTTGCTGATGTAAAAGGATGCACAAAAAATGTATAAATTATCCTGTGACAAGACAAAATCTAATTATGAAAAAAAAAAAAAAAGGGAAGACGAAAAATTGGAAAACACAGAGGCTCTTACCCTAATATATATATATATATATATATATATATATATATATATATATATATATATATATATACAGTCAATTCCAGTCCATGTAAGGGCATCAGCAGCCTTAAAATAAAACAAAACTGGACTCTGTTTCAGTCCAGGTCAAAAGTACAACACCTCAAAAAAAATCTCAGGGAGCGTTTTTGGTCCTCAGGTGCCTAACACATTCCTTTACATCAACCAGCAGCTCAGGCATCTATTAAGTCTGGCATGCCTCGCACAACCTAACCCTTCTTAATTCTCTCCGAATGATCGTTCCCACTCTTGTGGCCACAACTGTACTTATAAACCCTTTTCCATTACCAGGGTTGGCTTGCCTAAACATAGGGAGATTCTATTTTAGGCCTGACAGGGAAATCCTACACTAAACTAGAACGTGGTAAAAGACAAGGATGCCCCTTGTCACCACTGCTATTTACAATCGCCATTGAACCACTGGCAGTTCACTGTCAAAATGCTTATCAGATAAAGGGGATTATCAGAGAAGGACTGGAAAAGAAAATTTCTCTATATACAGATGATATGGTTTTGTATATTTCAGACCCACAAAATACTGTGCCTGCAGTCTTAACAGCACTTACAGAATTTCAAAAGATCTCTGGTCTCAGAATTAATTTGAATAAAAGTGTGCTATTTCCAGTGAATTCTCAAGCATATAATATTAGATTGTACACCTTCCCATTTATTATTGCAGATCAGTTTAAATACCTAGGGGTAAATATCACAAGTAAACATAAAGTTCTTTATCAACAAAATTTCGCCGTCTGTATGGAAAAAATTAAGCAAGACTGCATAGATGGTCAATCCTCCATCTCATTCTAGCTGGAAGAATTAAAGTTGTTAAGATGAATATCCTTCCTAAGCTTCTCTTTTTATTTCAAAACATTCCAATATACATCAATAAATCATTCTTTAAGCAGATTCAACCATAACCTCATTTATTTGGAACCTAAAACATCCACGTATCCAAAGAGTGACCCTACAAAGACCTCAGGCAGAAGGTGGCATGGCTCTACCTAACTTTCAGTTTTATTACTGGGCAACAAACATACAAACTATAAAAACCTGGACACAAATAGATGAACATACACAGACTTGGTCCGCAACTCTTGCAGTACTTCTTTATATTCCCTGCTTTGTGCCCCAATAAATGTAAGTTATCACCAATATACTAATAACCCAATTGTGCTTCACTCACTCAGAATATGGAACCAATGTAGAAAGCATTTTAAGATGGAGAATATTTTATCTGTGGCACCTCTGCATGAGAACCACCTTTTTCAACCATCGCAAACATATGCAGTTTTTAATATCTGGAAAACATTTGGGATTAAATTGCTTAGGGATCTTTATATAGACAACATTTTTGCATCCTATGAACAATTACATTCCAAATTTAATTTTCCAGCAATACATTTCTTTCACTATCTTCAAATTAGAAACTTTGTCAAACAGAACCTGCCCAATATTCCCCATCTCCCACCTTCCTTTATGCTAGAAAAATTTTTGCTCTGTTTCAACGACTCAGACAGCATTTCTGCAATATATAAAAATATTTTACAGTCCCTACCTTTCAAAGATCCAAGAGGACAATGGGTAAAGGATCTCTCACTCAACATATCAGAAAAGGAGTGGAAGGTAGCAATGCAGAGTATTCATTTGAGCTCCATATGCGCAAAGCATACAATTGTTCAACTCAAAATTATATATCGAGCACATATGTCTCGCTTGAAATTGTCCAAAATGTTTCCAGGGCAAGATCCAACTTTCAAACGCTGCAATCAAGCTCCAGCCTCATTGGGTCACATGTTTTGGGCCTGCACCAAATTAACATCTTTCTGGACAAAGATTTTTAAGTGCCTTTCAGACAGCCTTCGTGTCACAATCCCTCCTAATCCACTTGTAGCCCAGGTAGAAATTTGCATAAATAACTGATTGATGTAAATAAGTTACTGATGTAAAAATGTGAAATGTTTGTGTTTTAAACTGTTAATTTTTTTGTGGTTATTCAGACTTTTATTTTGACAACCGGATGTGGTAGAAAAACGGAAGGGGATGGACGAACCGGGTGTAGGAGAGAATGGGCGAGAGAAAAGAGCGTGACGCCGAGGTGGTGTAGCGAAAAGTTTGGGAAGCAAATTGCAAATTATCAGCAAGATAATTTACAGGAGTTTGAACTGCTGATATAGACTGAGAATTTCAATTAGATGTCTGCAGTGTCTATCCGGCGAAGAACTACTCATTAATTCAGCGAGGGGAAGTAGCAGCGTGAACCGACGGAGGCAGCAGCTAACACAGCTCAACACGCTTCTTATGGACGATCGCTTATTTGGAGACGGAGATGATTTAGGATTCGCTTAGCAACTGCTCCCTGCTCATGGACAGAGACAGAGGGATTAGGAGGATTTGTTGAACTAATATCACAAACGTAAAGTAAGGTACCACTTTCATTTAATTTGTTGCTCCTGGCGGAGTGAACCGACCGTTGAGTTTTTGGTCTCAATGCTCCCAAGCAGTGAATCAGGCCTGCAACGTTTTGTTTTAATACAAGTTTGACAAGACTGAATGCATTTTTGTTTTATTATAACGATGTAATATAATTTATGATTATTTGTTTTGAAAAAAGAGAATTCCTGATTATTTCCAGTTCTATTAATTTTGTTTTGTTAGTTTATAATTAAATGGAGAGTTTATCATTTTTTATAACCCAGTTTCTTAGTGTTTTATTATATTTTTATGTGTAGCATAAACTATTGGTTTGGGAACAAATGTTAACGGGTAACTACCTTTATTTATTTGTTATTACCTGACCAGTGTATTGCCTTACTTAAGTAATAAGGTTTTATTTATAGTGACCCGATACTCAAAATACTAAAGTAATTAGAGTTATAGTAAATTAGGTATTGGAGTAAAGAACTCAGGGCCCCTTTCTACACACAGTTAGAGTAGACGGGCTACACACTAACAGCTGTGTTTGGTGTCTTTCCAGATGGGCTTAAAGTGGAGAAGGACAAACAAACTGTGATTGCTTTCACTATACTATTGGCACACAGACTTATTTTGCTAAACTGGAAGAATCCTATCTCTCCTCTTTTAAGTCGGTGGGTAACTGATGTTTTATATTATTTGAAATTGGAAAAAATCAGATTCTCAGTTAGAGGATCTGTGCAGAACGTTTTAAAAACCTGGCAGGATCTAATCAATAGCATTTTAAAATAAGCTCTTAAAGCACTGAGGAAGTAGATTCTCTCCCCATTTCTTTTTCTTCTCCATTTATCTGTATCCGCCTATTAAACTCATCAGTTTACTTATCTTTACTATTTTTAAGTTTTATTCTGTTGGCCATGCTCTCTTTCTCTAGGGTGGGGGTTGATTTGTTTTCAATCCTATTTTTTCGTAAAAATGTATCTATTTGTATGGAATGATTACAATAAAATTAATAAAATTTAAAAAAAAAGTATAAATCAAAATATCCAACAACAAAATATACATAATAAAACACTAAACAACAAAACAACAAAAACCATTTATACCTAACCTCGAGGTTACTAAGATAAAAACGTAAACATTACGGTACACGAACACTACTAATCCAACTTGGACTCCTCCTATAGCTGTTTTTTGACCTTCCCAAGCACCCGTGACTGCGTCTAGCTTCGGCGCCACCTTTTAAACACTGGTCAGTAAAATTGGTATATTATGTGCGAGGCTTGCACCCAAAACATACGGTGGAACATCTGAGAAAAAAAAAATGAAACAAACGACCTGATGGTAAGTTCAAAAATCTTGTTAAAGTAAAAATAATTTTTGTACTTCTTTTTTTCCGTTGTAAACTCGCTGGTATATTGCTCATTGCGGTTCATACCTAAAACTTATTGAGAGTCTTGCCCCAGTATCTATCTGTAATATAGTGTATTAGCATCACGGCGAGGCTATAGCGTTACATAGAGAAGCCATTAAGAAGGCTAACAAAATCTTAGGTTGTAAAGCTCGATGAGTAGAGTACAAGTCCAAGGAGGTTATGCTTAACCTTTGTAACACACTGGTGAGGCCTCATCTGGAGTACTGTGTAGAGTTTTGATCTCCAGAATACAAAAAATACATAGCAGTGCTGGAAAAAGTCCAGAGAAGAGGGACTTGACTGATTCCAGGAGAGCTGGGTGAGTTATGAGGAAAGATCGAAGGAGTTGAACCTTTTCAGTTTAAGGAAATACAGATTAAGAGGTGACATGATTGAAGTGTTTAAAATTATAAAACGAATTAGTACAGTGGATTGAGACTGTTACTTTAAAATGCATTCAACAAGAACAAGGAGACTCAGTTGGAAGCTTGTTAAGAGTGAATTTTATGCAAACATTAGGAAGTTCTTCTTCATATAGAGAACCACAGACACATGGAATAGGCTATCAAGTAGAGTGGTGGAGAGTAGGAATCTAAGGACATTCAAAACTCAACTTGATATAGATTGAAATGGATTGGATTGGTGTACTTTGTTGAGCTGAATAACCTGTTCTCGTCCAAAACTTGTTCTCATGTTCTAATGTATGTTTAAGTAGGTCCAGCTATGAACTGATCCCCTGTGCAGGGCTACTTCCTGCCTGTCCTGCCTTCTGCCATCACACAACACTGGACTGATTTAAGTGGGATTGAGAAGGTCTTATTATTATTTTTTAATTTTTGAGTTCCTTTTCCGTATTAGTCAAAGACACTCTTTTCCATATAAGAAAAAGTAAAAAGAATGAAAGACACAATTGATGCAAATGCAAACTACCCGTATAACCTGTTTCCATGCATTCCTGGTGTCATTTGTGAAGGATGTAGATTGCCAGTGTTTTATAGCGTCTTGTCATATGCACACATTAAAGATGTCTGTTCTCGTATTGCTTTTATGAAAAGAAAAGCATCGTGTGCTAAAATGAATTTAATCTGCTGAAGAAGTGTACTTGACAGAGAATGTTATTACAACATGGAGAAAGTCGTTCTAATCACCAGAATGTCAGTAAATGGGTAACACACTTCAGAAAAGGAGGAGTGAGTCTGATGGATGAAGATTGTTCCGAATCGCTTCAGACCTCCAAAGCAGAGAATTATAAATGACTGTGTTGACATCATGCTCACAAACAACAGACATGTCATCACAGCTGGAATGACTTCAGAACTTAATATTAGCTATGGATCAGCTGATCCGATTATTCACTATGACCTTGCATACGCTAAAGTGTGTCTGCCACATGGGTTTTCCGGATGAAGAAGCAACAAGAAAAGAAGGCAGAGGATTAAAATGTATTTTCTAGTGGAACACACAAGTTGAAGTCAGGATGAAATAGTACATTGGAAAAGAAAGATGATGTATAGATTATAAAAGAAAATATTTCTTTGAACTGTTTTTTTTAACATTTTCAATAAATTATATTCCTGGTAAAATAATGCATATACACGTCAAATAAAAAAAATATGCATTTAAATAATAACCCATTGTCACATTTATTTACAGTCAAAGTGAATTGCAAGAAAGTTGAAAGGAATCGAGTTCATAGCAAGTGCCAATCTCGTAGAAAGAACAGTAGGAAAGAGATGCCTAATGGACATAAAAAGGTCTGAAAAGCTATTAAATATGCCAGTAGTTTGGAAATTACTAATGGGTTTTATAGCTTTCTTCAGGTCATCAAAGTTTACATTCAAGGTTTCAGATTCAACAGAGAATTGGTGTCAAGGCAGGACATGGGCTCTGATCAGTAGCTGGTAACATCTTATCATCGATACATTTATGAATGTTTCTAAGTATGTTATGCTTGCAATTTAAAAATACTTTGAAACATATGCCCCATCTAGGGTGGGTTTCAGCTTTGCCACCAGTAATGAGCTCTGTACTCCATCATTCCTAAACTGGATTAAGCAGGGTCAGTAAAGGAGGGAGGGATGCTTCTGTGATTGTCAATTTGCATGTGTGTGGTTTTATTTTCTAATTTTTGTCTAATATTTAGCCTGTAGCACTCCTGGAAAAATTTGTTCAACATCTTGTACAATCAGACCTACTTGTGTAAACTGCTCTTTTTAACATCCAGAGTAGTTTACAGCCTTGTGCTGGGTGCTGCCAGAATAGGAAAAAATAGTGGATAAGTAGGTTAAAAGACAAAAAGTAAATGTTTTCGTCATTCGATCTGTATTAATTAAAATGAAAAATGGATGAAAATGATTAAGCAAAGTAAGAGTCAAATGTGTAGAATTCGTATGATCCGTCTGATATAAAATTTGATTTTCATTCTAAAGATACTGAGATCCAAGCGGATATTCTCCAATGGCTCTGCTTTCTTTCTGTTATTCTGTTACATATTCCTTCAAGCTGACAAGTGCGTCTGATGATGACATGTGGACAAAAAGATCAAGGATAGAGCAAGCGACTGAGAAGTAATATTTCCTTAGAGCTTGTAATATAATAGCCTGAATCAGGCTTTGAAACTGCAAATTTCACTGTGATGCCGAGGAAAGAAAATTTCCACACTATCACAATTCCATCTGTAAGCACACACAAAGCCAGGACGGTGTGCCATTTAGTTTATTTGTTTCACGTTTGTTCTTCATTCCAGTGGGTAATGGTTTGCCGAGAAGTGTCATTGACTAAAACAGACAAACATTTAAGCAGTGAGATGCCTGGACTGTAAAATAGTCCCCAAAGCCTAAGATATCGATTTCTTGTCGGCAGAACACAAACAGAGGAACAGGAGTGAGTGCCGTCTTTATCTCTACTTTCTATCACTAATGTGATTGATAGTCACAGCTAAAGAAGACTTTTGACCGTCATTCCATCCTTTAAATACATGGGAGGCTATTATGGACATTATTGCTTCTTCTTTAAAGCCTCACAGTGGCAAAACTAGAATGTACTTGAGCCCATCCGAATAAAAGAAGCTGGAAATATAGGTGAGTTGCAATAATAGTAGGTAGCTTGTTCAATGTGAAAGGTGCCATTTAAGATAAAGTCAGTGATAGGATTTATAAATATTCTTTCATTGTACTAAAAATGGTGTGTGTGTCCTTACTTATAATGATATCCTGTTTATTGAAAGCACCCTCTATATACCATGAAAGAGAATTTGCCATTCACAGCTAACCTGGGTTCATGCCTAGCACCAGATACTCATTGGGTTTGGCTCCAGGGACCCTTCTTGATGAACTGAATGCTGACACATCCTGGCATGTTCTTTTCTGTGTATACAATGGTTTATTCTGCCTCACAGTTCTAGGAGAGTGGGTTCAAGTCTCAGGTAGACTACTGTCTGTGAGGATGCCTCAAATTCTCCCTGAAAGGTATGGCTAACTGGTAAGTCTGAAACCAGTCTTACTTAATGGTGTACTTTTACCCCATCTATGGAATGCCTTGGTATATTTGGACCTGTGACCCAAAATAGGCTTAAACTGGTTGAGGGCTGCTAAATTAATATCTTATTTATAAAATGGCAAAAACAAAGAAGTCCAGCAAATCTAAATTGAGACCCAAATCAGTGAGTGGGTCCTCCAATGAACAGACAATTGTTAGGGAAAATGTTTCTGTAAGAATTTGTAGAGTGTTTCAGACTGTGCTTGCTTGTGTAACTAAGACATTTTGTACCATCCACATCTAGTACAGTACTATGGAGACGAGACCATATGACATTTTAATCTTTTAACTGTAGATATTATATGTAAGAAGTCCTATTTAATGATCAGATGCTAGTCAAAGGCTTTTTACTTGTTTAACTATTTTGAGACCTTTAGATATTCAAAGATATGGGTGTACTATAGATCATACCATTTATCTGTATGCTGACTGGATGTGTTTCTTCAATGTATTAAACAAATGAACCTGACTTATTTAAGATTGTCACTTTGTTATACTCTTTGGTCTTGTTATCAACAAATTACCTATACACATGTCTATTATTTAAAAGAGTACTTCCCTAATAATTTGGTGCTGAAACCACGGTTATTCCTGCATGGTTCTTGAGTTGTGGATTTCTCTTGTTTGACAATGATTCATAATTGGCACAGAAAAATCTTCCTTGTTGCCACTGAATCCGGATTGCCAACAGGTCTTCTGAACTCCATGGATAGCACTGCATTGGGTGGGCTGAATTCTTTGATATTACTGTTTGCTGCATGTTATTTAAAATAATAATCCCTAACAACCTCCACTAAAGGATAGTTGCCTGTTTTTGTAGTCACTGTAGTCATTCTGTAGTTACTGTGAACCTATGGTATGATACCCTTGCTAGTCTCTCCACCACCTTGATCTGTGCTTTTAATGAAGGCAGCATAGTCTGATAGAGCTTAATTGGACATTTAGTAGGGAAGCAGAAAAGCAGTTAGAGAGAAATATTACAAATAAGCTGAAAGACAACCCAAAGAAATTCCTCCAGCACTTTCGCAGTAAATGAACAGTCAAGGAGGAGGTAAAGTGTATTAGGAATAGTAAAGGGGAATTAAAAATACAGACTGTAAAAATAGTAGATGCTGTACAGACAGTAAAAATAGGAGATGCTGTAAACTTGCAGCTACTCTAGGAGATGCTCTAAACTTTTCTGACTTACAGTAAAAGTAGAAGACCTCCCAGCGGTAACAGGGACTACTAAGGAGGTACTGAGCAATTTGGAAAATGTAGAGGAAGAAGAACTGCTTATCTTAAATAATCTGAAATCAAACAAATCATCAGGACTAGATACTATTTATCAAAGGGTTCTAACAAAGGTTAGTGAGTGCATAAATAAACCCTTGAAGCATATTTTTAAAAAGTTACCGCACACTGGGGAAATTCGTAAGGACTGGAAAATAGCAAATATTATCTAGTCATATAAAGTGGGTGATCATGCAAATACAAGTAACTATAGGCTAGTAGGCTTAACATGGATTACAGGTAAATTAATGAAATGGAATTATTAAGGATAAGATTGAGCAACATATGTCAAGAACACGAGTTCTACTGAACAGTAAGCATGGGTTCAGAAGAGGGAGGTCATGTTTTATTAACATGCTGGAATTCTATGAGGAAGCAACAAAGGATATGATCAAAGTGGAGTTTATGATATTATTTATCTTGTCTTTCAGAAAGCATTTGATAAGGTGCAGCATGAGAGGTTGGCCATCATACTAAATGAAATAGGGTGTTGTGTGTATATGGGTGTAGAACTGGCTCAGACACAGGAAGCAGAAGGTTATGGTGCTAGGAACCTTATCAGAATTGGATGATGTTAAGAGTGGTCTCCCTCATGGGTCAGTGCTAATATATATATATATATATATACAGTATATATATAAATAATCTGAACAGGAATATAAATAAAAAGATGGTTAAGTTTGTAGATGCTACCAGACTAGGTGTATTGGCATATAATATGGAACTCTTCGACTTAGACAGCATACAGGCTTGGGCAGATCTGTGAAAATGAAATTTAATGTAAGTAAATTAAAATGTTACATGTAGAAGATAAAAATGCTAGGTATGAATACACAATGGAAGGTCTGAAAATCGAAAGTACACCTTATCGGAAGGGATTTAGGAGTTCCAAGTTTTTGTTTGGATGCTATCCAGTGACCTGAGATGAAGACTGGACTCCTTCGGTACTGTGTCTCTTCTCAGAATCCTTGGATACCACTGGTTTGACTTTGAGTTGAGCGAGTGGCTGCTCACAGAGTCCAGAATAAGGCATATTGCCTGCATTGCAAGGTAAAGTCAGTTACTGCACTTAGACCATGTGGTGTTATTCCCAGAGGGTGATCCAGCTCGCAGGATCCTCATTGTTGAGGACATGAACAGTTGGACCAGGCCAAGGGGACACCCACGTAACACCTGGCTGTGGCAGATAGATTGTCATTTCCAGAGGGTGGGACTGGACCGTGTGTCTGAATGCGGGGTTGCCAACTGGGATCCTGAGGTGTTTTGTCGTGAGGTGGATGCGTCAACATGCTGTACCAGTGCATGCTCCCTAATCTCATCTGAACTGTGGGATTACTAAGGGAAATAATCGAGCAGAACATTCCTAGAAGAGGACTGTTCAAAAATAATCAATATGGATAGATACAAGGAAGTTTGACTTCCACAAATATGCTGGAATTCTGAGCAAGCAAGAAAAATATACAATCTAAGAAGTGTGTATGATATTATTTACCTTGATTTTCAAGGGCATCAAACTAAGACAAGACGGTGTTCAGGCTGTAGTGTGTAAATGGGTGCAAAATTCTTCAGAAAACAGGAACCGTGCAAGGAAACATATCAGAATTTGTTGATAAGGTCAGGGGTCTGTGCTAGGAATGCTGCTATTATTTATTTACATAAATTATCTAGATGAGAATATAAGCAACAACATGGTCAAGTTTGCAGATGATATCAAACTAAATGGAAAGGTTGATAATATAGTATCAGCCAAATCATTATAGAGGAAGGTAGACAGTGTAAAATCTTGAGAAGATTTGTGGGAGATGAACTTAACTGTAAATCAGGTAATGTAATGTACTGCATGTTATTACACATTAGAAGTAGAAATTTGAATGTGCAGTAGCACGTCTAAACCTTGAAAGCATCCCTTATGACAAGGAGTGGTAGTGAACACATCACTATCAACTGCAGAAAGTGTTTAGAAGCCATTAAGCAGGGTAACAGAAAGTTAGGTCATATAGTACAATGTGTACAGTACAAGCCCAAGGAGGTTATGCTCAAGATTTATAATGCACGGTTGAGGCCTCAGTTGGAGTACCTTGCTAGTTTTGGTCTCAAGGCTACAAGAAAGACATAGCAGCACTAGAGTAAGTCCACAGAAGAGCGACTAGGCTGATTCCAGGACTGCAGTTGATGAGTTATGAGGAAAGATTAAAAGAGCTGAGCCTTTTCAGTTTAAGCAAAGAAGATTAAGTGGCGACATGATTGAAGTGTTTAAAATCATGAACTGTATTAGTGCAGTGGATCCAAGCTGTTACTTTAAAACGAGTTGTACAAGGACACAGGGCCACAATTGGAAATGTATTTCGAGTAAATTTTACACAAACATTACAAAGTTTTTCTTCACACAGAGTACCATAGATGAGTGGAATAAATTACCAATTAACGTAGTGGAGAGTATTAATTAAAGGACCATCAAAACTAGACTTGATGTTAGTTTGGGGAAATTAGGTGGATAGGATTGATGTGCTTTGTCCCCGCTAAATGGTCTGTTTTCATCAAAATTTTTCTAATATTATATTGTTCTAATAGCTACAAAGACAACAGATTGCAACAAAAATGTTGTAAAAATCACACTAATTGATGCACTATTGTTAGTTTTTTTGGTTTTTGGAAGGTCTATTGGATAATTGTTTGTCATATTTCATAAAATAATATTTTTCAAATAAAGTCTGAAAAAATATTCAAGATAAAAATAAAAATATTAGGAATAACTAACACAAAAGCAAAAAAGTGAGCAGATTTTTCCAATTAGCTAATAATGAAGAGCTATGGCACTTATTTAAGTTTCATTGGCTGTTTTAGTACAACAAGAACATTAAAGCAAGCTTTATTTCACTTTGGCTCACCAGTTGATTAATTTCAAAACACGTAACTAAACGAGGCAGTTAAAGCCAGAATCATCAAACACATCAGAGATGCTATCGGCGTTCGCCTTGGCGCTTGTGGCTTTGTTAACCGTCGGATTTTTCAGTCTCTAAAAATGGTTTGCACACTCCTGTTTCTGTAAATCAATTCTTGCTTGTGAGGCACAAGTGGCATGGTAAATAAGCTTGCAAAGAATGTAATATCAGGGCCCAGAAGCTATCTTGCCCTGGAGGCAGCACAGATAAACCCATTAAAGTAAGTTTACTATGCTGCATGCCTTATCTCCTTTTTCTAAAACCTTAGATTAAAAAACAAACAGACATCAAGCTGGCTAAAGGTACACCTAACTAAATCTCGTTTTGCAATATGCTGAGCGGAGTTCTAAATGACACCGTTTTGTTCTGCTTTCACTTCTTTACTGGTCCTGCTGGAAGATTTTAATCAGGAGCTGGTGATCTCGCTCCCTACTCACATATTTTCATGCAGCTCTTAATAGGTTTCACAATGTTATTTAGTATTCTATATACACCTATTTCAGACAGTAGAAAGAAATATAATAAAGTGTAGTTTGTGTGTAATTTACACACAGAAACACAGAGTATATGCAGCCTGAAAGAATTACAAGTACACAAAATGGACTAACACATATGGACTTATGAAATTCATCGCAGTGTTCATAGCAATGTTCTAGTTAGGGGTGCTGGAATTGTGTTTTGATGTCTATAAAGACAGAATCCTGAGAAGAAGATGCATGTCAGGGAGGAGGGAGATAAAATAAAAAAGAAACTTTGCTGGAATACTTTGCTCAGATTAGCCTTATCATATTCTGTCTTATGATTTCTTACTATTTGGGAGTAAATGTTCTTGTTTGCTTAGTAACCAATCTAACCAATGACTAACCAATCATAAAAATGCCATTGACATCTTATTATGTGCTGAGCCAATCGTAACATTTGATCATTGTAACAGATTTTATACAAACACGTTGTACTCATTGTAAGCATTTTGTACTTTCAGCTCTGCTGAAATAAACTGTTGACTGACCGGACTTTGAACTCCATTGTCGTTCTTCATTTGAACAGCCATTAAGGGGGAGGGCGCTAACTGGCACTTGCAGCATAAGCTTACGAGAGACAGGCATGACATAGAATGCTGAAGCAGAACAGAAGCATCCTCAAGAAGAGTAAATCCTGCATGAAGAGGAAATTTTTCAAAGTGACATTAAACAGCACATTGTCATTTGGGTGTATTTGTAATGTAGCAGTGTTTAGCACAGGGGACTGCGTACTGTGTCCCTGCAGATAACGGCACTAGCTGGCCTGCTACACACAGTCTTCTTCAGCTCCGATGATTGAGAAGTTTAAGAGGCCACTCTGCAGTAAAACACAGAGCACAAAGAGCTGAGATTCAGTGCTTAACATGGAAAGGGTGGGTCAGTTTAGAAATTTATTTCTTAATACTATCCAAGTTCTTCATTTCATATAGTGTCTTTCTCTAATTAACACCATCCTAAGACACTTTTCAAGTACAATGGTCTATGGATATTTTAAACAGTTGGAGCACAGGCAGAATAAGTAATATTTAAGTAATATTCAAGTAATAAGTATTTGCTGAGGGCCCCACATCAAGTCAGAGGCATGAACTGAACTTGCAGCCTTCCTTAGTCTCTACATCAAAATGGGTATTATTAATATCGTTATTATGTATTTATTTAAAAGGACCTACTGACTACTAAACCCAAGCCGACTTACAAAAATTACAACACATGTAACATGATTGGGTCCTTGGAAATGGAGGACAAAGATAAAAGTCAAATAAGAAATTATGAGAAGGGTTACTGATGATCAAATAGCAGTACAGAAATCAGTAAAGGTGAGCACATAAAGCCCAGACTGAAAAAAGCGTCAAAGAAATGTAAAGCAGAGCTGAGAGCAAGAAAGATAAAGTAGTCCCAGGATGTTTGGTAGAAGTAAGTCTGATGGTGAGGTGAAGCGTGTTCCTCAAATTAAGTGTGATAGTGTGACTTTGAAGATAAAGTGTGAAGAATGTGGCAGAGGACAGAAAGGCCGAAGGTACAGAATTGGAGGATCTGCTCAAGGGATTGCAGAATAATAGTTATGTGTAGTGTGATTGGCAAAGTACGGCAAAGCGTTTTTCCCAGCAAATACGCTAGTAACCTTGTATGCCAAACATTTTCCTGGAAACTCACTTTGCAGTCGGCTTAGGCCAACATTTTTCTCCCAATGCCCCATGATCCTTTGCAAGGCCAGTGTGACATCACTGAGCTGTAGCAGCCAAGCACAGAATGTTAATACATCCATCCATCCATCCATTTTCCAACCCGCTGAATCCAAACACAGGGTCACGGGAACACAGGGTCATGGGGGTCTGCTGGAGCCGATCCCAGCCAACACGGGGCATAAGGCAGGAACCAATCCTGGGCAGGGTGCCAACCCACCACAGGACATACACAAACACACACTAGGGCCAATTTAGAATCGCCAATCCACCTAACCAGCATGTCTTTGGACTCTGGGAGGAAACCGGAGTGCCCAGAGGAAACCCACGCAGACATGGGGAGAACATGCAAACTCCATGCAGGGAGGACCCGGGAAGCGAACCCGGGTCTCCTAACTGCGAGGCAGCAGTGCTACCACCTCGCCACCGTGCCGATGTTAATACATGCAGATATACATTTTTTAAATTTGCAGTATTTTCATTAACTAAAAGTAATAAGAATATCATGAGGACTGCCACTGGATACTGCAAATGAGCCCTGTGCACTGGCTGTGCAGTGCCAATAGGCTAATTTACATGCATAATTAGCCATGTGTTCAGCTCAAAACAAGCCTTAAAGTAGCCCTCCCTATCCCCACCCCAAGAAAGAAAACACATGCAATCCTATGAAATGATAATATACCAAAAGATTTAATATTGTTTGCAAGGGTTTTCTATTTTCTTAATGGAAGAAAAAAGTACAAAGCATCTGCATAGAGAGAGCAGAAACAAAAATGATATTCAAGTGAAACACCTGGTGTCTCCTCTTTGTTCCACTACTAGTGTGCTCCCCAAAATTGGAATTCTCTGATAGCAATAATATCCATCCATCCATCCATCCATTTTCCAACCCGCTGAATCCGAACACAGGGTCACGGGGGTCTGCTGGAGCCAATCCCAGCCAACACAGGGCACAAGGCAGGGAACCAATCCCGGGCAGGGTGCCAACCCACCGCAGGGCACACACAAACACACCCACACACCAAGCACACACTAGGGCCAATTTAGAATCGCCAATCCACCTAACCTGCATGTCTTTGGACTGTGGGAGGAAACCGGAGCACCCGGAGGAAACCCACGCAGACACAGGGAGAACATGCAAACTCCACGCAGGGTGGACCCGGGAAGCGAACCCGGGTCTCCTAACTGCGAGGCAGCAGCGCTACCACTGCGCCACCGTGCCGCCCAAGCAGTAATATATATACAGTAAATATAAAAAGAAAACTATTAAAAGACATCCCTAATATAAGATCTTCTCCCGACAACCTTACCGAACTGCAGGTCCTCTGGAACCCTGTGGATGTCCAAACTGAGACTATACCAGGGCAGCACTACCACCTTTCACCCTGGGGAATAAACTGTCCTCGAAAACCAATCTCCCCCAGTCCATCCATTATATGATTGCCCCCCCATTGGGACAGGAGATTATATTTTATACAATATCTGCCAAATGATGCAAAGAGTACATGTCACATGTTTCACCCTTATTGGGGCTCGTCAAGTGTATGCTCTTTTGCATTCCTTTACAGGGATCAAACCTCAGACATTTATAGATAATGGCTATCATGTCTTTTATTGTTTGAGGCATGGTGGTGCAATAGTTAGCACTGCTGCCCTATAGCTCAGATCACATTTTTGGCCGCAATAATCAGTCCAACATAGTTAACAGACACTTTCCTAGCCCTCAGGGACAGTTACAACACCATTGCACCATTACTCAGAACTAGTTCAGTTCCACCTTCTCCACTGACTTCAATGAATTTTGCAGAGTTCAACGAAGTTTGTGAACATTTCCATTTCCAAATCACAGTGAAGCAAATTCTGCAGGTCTTGCTCATCACTAGTTATGTATAAACAGGCTCTTAGCTGTAGTCAGGGTCCGAATGATAGATTTGGATGAGCTGGAGAGGTCCCTGACCTGCCAAAGAGACAAGAGGCCTCCTCATTGAAGAATCAAGACCTATCTCCCTCATGGCAGGTAAAAAAGCCACTACACCACAGGTGTCGAACTCCGGTCCTGGAGGGCTGCAGTGGCTGCAGGTTTTCATTCTATCCTTCTTCTTCATTTGTGACCAGTTTTTGCTGCTAATTAACTTCTTTTGCTTTAGTTTTAATTAACTTGACTCAGACCCCTTAGTTATCCCTTTTTCCTTAAGTAGCAGCCAAACAATAATGAGGCACAAAACAAGCTGCCACATGACCAGCTCACCTGTGTCCAGCACATAATATCTGAAAATAACAAAAGGTGAAGGTCTCAGTAAGGTTGATCTCTCAGGTCACCAAAACATTTTGACGATGTTCTTAGAAAAAACAGAAAATCAACAGTTTTAGAAATGTCTGCCGTGGCAGAATGAGAGCAGCAACAAGCTGTGGAATTAAATAACGAGTTTAATTAACAGCAAGAATCAGCTTTTCATTAAGAGACTGGTTGGAGTGAAAATTGGTTGGAGTTTGAAATCCCAATTTAGCTGGTCATCTGTTGGTTTGTTTCACATCTCATTTCTGTTTGGCTCTCATCTTAATGAAGAAAGGAATAAATTCAGAGGACTGAATCCTTAAAAATAGGGCTATTAAAATGAAGGGAAAATGAGTTAATTAGCAATGAAAACTGGTCACTGATTTGGAAAAGGGTTAGAATGAAAACATGCAGCCACTGCGGCCCTCCAGGCCTGGAGTTTGACTCCCTTGCACTACACTAAGAAGGAGGAGTAGGAATGTTGTTTTCCATACTCCTGGGCTCACAGAGTCATTTAGTGTAACTAATGGCCTGAAGAACCAAAGTGGTTCAGTGGTTAGCAATGCCGCCTCATTGAGTACAAGTTCTTGAACACCGTCTGTGCAGGTTTTGAATTTCTTTCTGTGTGTGCATGGGCTTTTCTCAAGGTATTCCAGATTTTCATGGACATCCTAAAGAAGTGATAATTAGTTGGCAATTCTGAATGGGTTCAATGTGAATGAGTGTGACAAATGGCTATGTGTCTGTGCCTTGTCCAGGTTTAGCCCCTGCCTTGCAAGCAGTGCTGCCAGAGCAGACTCCAGCCGCTGAAAAACCTGAATTGGGGGATGCTGTCTCTAGAATGGGCTTTAAGGGCTTTCTGTGGAGTATCTACTGTATTAGCACAAACAAAGTTTTAGTTAAGGACTTGATACACAGCAGAAAGTGACCAATAAATGTGCTATTGGCAGTCCTGTCTAAGGTGTCATTGATGATTTGTAAGTTTTACTAAGACAAAAACAAAAAGTGTCAGGGTCTTGTTACCTAGCAGTAGTTTACTAATTGATGCATTTAGGTAGCATCTGTTCTAAAGCGTTACAGAATAGTGCCTTATCTTAAACGCTTTGATCCTTCTCACAAGCAATAATGCTTTATTTAATACAGCAATTTATACAATGAGAGATAATCTAAAACTTTGTGAGACGTACTTTACACAATTACACACAACATAACTTTAAAGAAGCATTCACTCCCTCACTTAACTCCCCAGTTTCTCTTGTTTTCACAACACTTAACATTAAACTGGTTTGGACTTGTTTTTCTTTTAAGTCCAATTGGTTAATCTTCTGACCTTTACTTTTCTGCAATAATTGAAGCCACAATAAACAATAAAAACAGTTGCTTCATCTTGTACCCTGTAAGCTTGTTGGATATCCTGTAACCTAATTTTAAATGATAATTGCAATTTGGGTTTCTGTGGTGGTGCAATGATTAGTGGTGCTACCTCAGAACTCCAGAGCCCTGTGCGTAGTTCATAGTCTGGAATTTACAAATTGTCCTGTTCTCCATGGGCTCTGTTCATCATTCATCTCACATTCCAAAAATGTGAATGTTAGGTTAATTGGCAACTCTCAGTTCACATTTTATGAGTGAGTGTAGGACTATGCACAAGTGTGCCCCATGATGGACTGTTATCATATCAGAGTCCAGTAGTGGCTCTGAGGCTAAGGATCTGCGCTGGCATCCAGAAGGTTGCCGGTTCAAATCCCCGTCACTGCCAAAAGAGATCCTACTCTGCTAGGCCCTTGAGCAAGACCCTTAACCTGTAATTGCTCCAGGGGCGCTGTACAATGGCTGACCCTGCGCTCTGACCCCAAGGGGTATGCGAAAACTAACAAATTCCTAATACAAGAAATTGTATAAGGCGAAATAAAGAGAAAAAAAAAAAAAAAAAAGTCTGTAAATGATCGGGTCCAGAAAATGGATTGATGGCTACTTGACATAATAAGATATTTTCAAAAAGGACAACTGACATTTAGGCTTTTTTTTCATATATATATATATATATATACAATAATTAATAAACAAACTAGCTGTTTTCGTCAAGAGGCAGATCACATAGTAGGAGTGAATTTTATTGGTGCAGAAAGAACCCTAATTAAGCAATAGAAAAATTGAAGGTGTCCTTGAAAAGTCTGCGAAAGTTAATCTTTCATATTTGATGCATCAGAAAAAAAATCCTGGCATTTAGCACGATAATAAGGATGTGATTTTTGAGTTCAAACAGAAATTGATTCTAATCATAGATACTTTATTAAACTATCCTCCCTTATTCCTTCTCATCTAATTATCCTTTTCAGGCCTTCTAACATCCATAAAATGTTGCACGTCTCTGGCTTTTCAGAAATTAAGAATGAAGAAAACAAACCACTTAGGGAAATATTTTCTATCTATCTATCTATCTATCTATCTATCTATCTATCTATCTATCTATCTATCTATCTATCTATCTATCTATCTATCTATCTATCTATCTATTCACAATACTTCAAGTACAGTACATGCAAAAATCATTTCAGCCATTACTGGATATGCAGCTGTGCACAGCATGGGATGCTTTCAGGAATATACGGTATAATGATAGATTTCTGAAGACACAAACCTTCTCTACTTCCTTTGCTGATTGCCAAGCACTCCTAGTTCCTTAGCCATGGTTGCCTTGTCATGTGGAAAGAGCACTTGAACAAACATGGCTAGTCTTAGATGGTATCTATTCACCTCACTGCTTAACACTAAATAAATCAGTGCAACTTTTAAAATTGTATGAATCCAGCTTTTCTACTGTCCCATTTACTTGTTCTGCTGGTTTTGATAAAGGCCACAAAAATTGTCCCACCCACTAGCAAGTAGTCCCTTTTGTGTTTAAAAAACAATACATAGTAAGGATTGGCGACATTAGTCTGCAGTTCAAAATGTAAGAATTTTACAGGTGCAGCGTAGGTGTCAATGAAAAAGAATATGAAAACTAGTGGTAGTGAACATGTTCATATTCCTTACATACACATGATTTTTTGCTAAAATACAGTTAAATAGTTGCGTCCAGAATACTCAGCACAAATGCTAAACAGTATAGAGTAAAGTAAAGCCTCATGGCAACCACTTTTTGAATTGATGATACGACTCTTGACTAAAGAATGAGGGAGAGAGAAAAATGAGAATATCTAATTTTTGCTTGAAGCTGAGACCTCGGTGCTGTGAAAATATCCACTGCAGTTGAAAAAACTCACTGGGGGCTACAGACTGTAAAGGGAACAACTTAAAGAGAACATTAAAGGTTGGGGACCAACTTGGTACCTGGATTATTGAAGCCAACAATAAGAAAAATGGTTCAATGATAAAGTCACCTCCTCTGTACCTCTCAAGTGTCATCAGTAAATATATCTCTTCCTCAGAGCTCCATAGTCTTCAGAACTGGATTCCCAAGTAAACACAGACTTTCGATGCTATTGTTTTGTAAGTAGCCCTTAGAGCAGAATGGACAGGAGCTTTGGGACAAAAATCAGAAGTGGTGTTGTGGCACTTACATTTACTTATTTGGCTAACTTATTTTGGCCTTTATCCAAGGTGACTTACAAAATGTATGATACAATTGGTTACATTTCGTTTGGTTTTTGAATTGGAGCACAAGTAGGTCAAGTGACTCTGCTCACAGTCACACAGAGTCAGTAGCAGGATTTCAACCCAAAACCTCAAGGTTTGAAGTCCAAAGCCTTAACCACTACACCATACTACCTACCTGATTGGTCCTCTGGTCCTTGGGGAAAAGGGATTTCTATCTATCTATCTATCTATCTATCTATCTATCTATCTATCTATCTATCTATCTATCTATCTATCTATCTATCTATCTATCTATCTATCTATCTATCTATCTATCTATCTATCTATCTATCTATCTATCTATCTATCTATCTATCTATCTATCTATCTATCTGATGCCTCATAACTCCAAAGATGTTGATTTCATCCCTGAAATCTATACTGCACATTATTCCAGTGCCAGTATGAATGTTTTGCTGGTCCCATAGTTACCTTTCACGTACCCTTTTCAGCCCAGTGTGGCTATGTGCTTGCATCTTCATGGTCTTATTCAGAGATGGATCCTGCTATTGTCACACTCATGTGCAAAATCTGTCTTTTCCAGGACCTGATGTGAGTCAAAGCAGCTAAAATGTCCATGACTTCTGCTCCCAGCCCAAGAATACCTGGAGCCAAGTCCACCTCCTAAACCCGACTCTTCCAAAGCGCCTCCATCAGCAGATTCTGCCATTCAAGTCCAGCACATGCAGAAGACAAAGAGGAGCTGCTCATCTCTTTGGTATAAACATTCCTTCAAGATTAGCAGGGCATACTGTGGTGATTCAACTCTTTTTGTTTTGTTCACAGGGAACTTTTAAAATATGAAAACGGAGAGACTATTGCAATTATGGGTTTTGTGTTTGTATACAGTATACAGTTAAGGTAAGGCCTTAAATAGGGTGAGGAATAAGTTAACAAACGTAATTAAAAGTAATTTAAGAATATAACTTCTCACAGTAAAACTATTTAGCCAACAGTACTTTATAAATTGTAAAGTAAATTATAGCTATTCTCAATTCTTTAAATTATTCAGCCTATTTATATTCTTAAACATTAATTCTCCCTCAGCATTAAATTGCATTTAACATTAAAATGATGTCTCCTGTTGTTTCCTGTAATTGGTCTAAGTGAGCCATATAATGTACTAATCTCCATAGGTGGTAGTATTTCAGATTTTGCAAGCCTTCTGTTTCAGAGGAAAGCTTTGTGCTACAGTATATTTTTAATTACATTAACTTGTAAATGGAATACTAAACTGCTGACTGACATGAATCTCAAAGGCTATTTCATATTTTCTGATTTGTTGAGATTGGCATAAGTCAGATTTTGGCTGACCAACCTCAGAGCCCAGAGGAAAGCAGGAGAGACTCCTTGGAGTTAACATACCCTGGGATGCCAGCTAATTTTTTTCATGCTGGTCCGTTGCTTATGGAAGAGCTACAGTACTACAGCAGTGCAACTTAAGACTTCCCAGGTCCTTTAAATCCTCCTGTAAGGTGTCTTGTAGTGATGAGTGAACCCTGCAGATTTCACTTCTACATGAGTTTGGTGAAATTGTGGAAATGTTCAAGAAATTTGCTTAGCTTAGCAAAATGCGTTGAAGTCAAAGGGGAAGGTGGAACTGAACTAGTCTTGAGTGCAGTATAATTATGCAATGGGTGTTTAAGGGCCACTATGGGCTAGAAAAGCAACTTCCAACTATGTTGGACCAATTATTGAGTCCAAAAATGTGGCCTGAGCTGTGCCACCATGCCTCAGACAACAAAAGACATAGACAGAATGATAATCACAAATGGCCACAAACTACAAACAAACTAAAAACTATACAATGGACACCATAATGGATGGACAGGCATCTCAAGTACAATGTCGAACAAATCATGATATATATATATATATATATATATATATATATATATATATACCTGTATATAGTATATATATATATATATATATTTACAGTATATATACAGTATATATACAGTAGCAAATAAGAAGGGGAGAGTAGGTAGATGTAGGAAGAGTGGGGAGATTAATGAGGTGGGGTTCGGAGGTTGTTGGTCATAAAATCTTTTTTATTTTGTGCATGTTCTTCTTTTCAAGCCTGCATATGCTGGGTTAATGTCAAAAGGTCTGTTGATAGTGTTTTGCCTTGGATTTCTGTATGTCTAATCATTTTCCTCTAATGATAACTCCTGATAGCTTTTTATTCCTAAGCTTTCAACTCCTACTTTATGATACGTGATTCATTTTCTCCCTTTTTGGATTTCCTGCTACAAATATGCAAACCGTATCACAGACCTTTGCTTCCATATATATGCTTTCTAAGCATTCAAGGACACCAAACAAACAATAAATAAAAAAGCACATTATAAACAAAACTTAAAACATCAGAAAATACAGAAAATATAAAAATGAAAACCTAAGAAAGCCACTGTAATCATAGAGAAAAAGCCATTTTTAACAGATGGGTTTTAAGTTTACATTTGAAGGTTGAAAATGATTCAATATTTCTAAGCTCAGTAGGTAGCGAGTTCCAGAGATTGGGAGCAGATGCTCTGCTCCCAGTGGTGGTTAGACAGGCGAGAAGGACAGTCAGATGGATGCAGGAAGAGGATCTAAGGATATGAGAGGGAATGGCAACAGGAAGAAGGTTGGACAGATATGGAGGGGCGAAGTTATGAATAGCCTTAAATGTTAACAGCAGAATTTTAAAATCAATTTGAAACTTATTCGGCAGCCAATGAAGCTGCTGCAAGACTGGAGTAATATGGTGAATAGGCGGGGTTCGAGTAATGATGCAAACAGCAGAATTCTGGACTAGCTGAAGCTTATGGAGAGACTTATTAGAGAGACCAAAGAGGAGCGAATTGCAGTAGTCCAGACGAGAAGTAACAAGACTGTGAACAAGAATGGCAGTGTTATGGGGAGTGAGGGAGGGGCGGATGCGATTAATATTATGTAGGTGGAAGTAAGCAGACCGGGTGATGTTATTAATGTGAGACTGGAAAGACAGAGTAATGTCAAGGATGACACCCAGACTCTTGACCTGAGGTGCTGGGGAAACAAAGGGGTTATCAATAGCAAGTGAAAGATTATCGGCTTTGGATAATGGTTATTTTGTACCAATGAGGAGAACCTCAGTTTTGTCACTGTTTAATTTAAGAAAATTTGAAGAAAACTAGGATTTATTTCCAGCAATGCAGTCAATAAGCGAAGATGGTGGAAAAGAAGAGGTGGGTTTACTAGCAAGGTAGAGCCGGGTGTCATCAGCATAACAGTGAAAATTAATGTTATATTTAAGAAAGATATTGCCAAGGGGAAGAAGGTAAATGATAAAAAGAAGTGGCCCCAGGACAGAGCCCTGGGTCACACCTGAGGTAACAGTGGTGGGTTGGGATGTGAAAGTTTTAAGCTGAATGAACTGAGTGCGGCCTAAGAGATGGAATCTGAACCAATCTAGTGGAGTGTGGGTAATGCCAATCAAATATAATCTGTTAAGGAGAGTGGTATGACAAATAGTATCAAAGGCCACGCTCAGATCAAGGAGGATGAGAATAGTAATTAAACCAGAGTTAGCAGCCATAAGAAGGTCATTGGTAATTTTAAGAAGTGCCATTTCTGTACTAAGGAGGGGGCGAAAACCAGACTGGAACTCTTCATATAGATTATTATGAGATAAATGGGAGTGAAGTTGGATAGCTACTATTTTTTCAAGAATTTTGGAAATGAAGGGCAGAATAGAAATAGGGCGAAAATTATTGAAGTTAGTAGGATCAGCACCAGGTTTTTTCTGTATTGGGGTTATTGCAGCAGTTTTAAAAGAAGATATATATATATATATATATATATATATATATATATATATATACTAGGGGGCTTCGCTCGCCAGCCCACATGTTTGGTTTTCCAGATACACACTTTTAAGATTCTTTTTTCTTTGAATTGTTGCTATTTCATTAGTTTCACTTATATTTCTGAACTTCTGTCAACATGCTGAATCTTTTTAATGAGGTCAGTGAGACATGTGTTTAATGACTTTGTACCATAATTCAGGATAGGTTTCTCTGTTTGGAATTTCAGCACAGACAAAGCAATCTACATCATCAGCAGTTAATAATTTTTTTTGCAAAGTAACCAATAAATGTAGGTGAGGTAAACTCCATTTTTGAAATTCTCTGACTTAAACTTCAAAGCCTTACAATATTTACATACTTCTGACATATCACCTATGTCCTTATATTCGATCTCTATTCGCCTTTTCGTTATTTCTCCGAGTAATAATTTCTCTTTCTTTGCGCTAATGCGATGTTTACTTTCTTTGTTTTGACACTGTCGTTTTTTTCTGTTTTCATATTCTGTATCTTGCTCTGCATGTGTTTCGCGCTTACGTTTTTTCTGAGTCTTTTGAATTCCAGTTTTCATTATCTCTAACCTGCTCTGCATGTGTTTGGCCCCTTGTTATTTAACCTCTTTATGTTTTACTTTGTTTTTTACTCTGTCTTTTATTTCTGACCTCGCTTTATCCTGCTTTGTTTCAATGACACCTGGTCCGTGGTGATTATTTTCCCTTTTTCGAGTAATAATTTCCATTTGTTTGCGCTTCTGCGATCTTTACTTTCTTTTTTTATACTTTCTAATTTTCCTACTTTCATATTCTTTAACTTTCTCCACATGTGTATCGCGCCGTTTTTTTTTTGAGCCTTTCAAATTCCATTGCTTTCATAATCTCTAACCTGCTCTGCATGTGTATAGCGCCAACGTCCGGATTGGACATGCTTTTTTTTCAATTCCACTTGTTCCGGGCTGATAATTATTTTCCTTATTTTCTGATTTTGCACCTAGATTATTCTTTTTCTTTTTTGTCTCTCCAACGCTGTTGAGTCTCTTTTCTCCGCGCTGCTTTCTTCTTTGCTTAGTCGTCTACGTTTCATCTCTAACGTATTGTCCTTATACGCTTTATATGCGCTGAGAGCCCTGGATCTGTGTGTGCTCAAAGCCAAAACACGACTGAGTGCGTTGCTGCCCGTGCACTTATTTGGTTGTAAGTAGGACATGTATCTATCTATCTATTGCAAGAATCTCATGTTCTACGTCATTGCGAGACGGTCCTGGGTCAATCTTTTGGCACAAAGTCTCATGTGTAAGGTCCCTGTGAGATGCTCCGTGGCCAATCTCTTTAGGCTCGCAGATCTTTTAAATGTCTTAACATGAAGATCAAATCTTGACACCCTGCTGTTTCTCTGCAGGATTTTTTTTTTATAATAGAGAGATATATTGTCACACACGTGCGCTTGGGAGACAGTTTATGGGCTCAAATAGATGCAGTTACCCACTGAACCGGGGGTTGGTGCTGCCCTCTAACTCTTCTTTCCTCTCTCCCGGCAGAACTGAAGAAACCACCCAATAACATCAATTCTGGTTACAATCATTAAGACCACGCCTCTTCCTACACATCACTTCCTGCAGACTCACCTATAAATACTACCCTAATTTTCATTTGTGACAGTTCCTTTTTGAACTCTGTCTATAAAGACGTCATTTCTTTTTTGTGCAACAGTATTTCCCCAAGCCTTTTACAGTGTCTTTGTGCTTATTTTAGAATATATTATATATATATATATATATATATATATATATATATATATATATATATATATATATATATATACAGTATACTGTGTATATATACAGTATATATATATATATATATATATATATATACATAGAGGAACCTCTGGTCACGAACGTTTCTGAACACGTAAAAATCGGGTTACAATCAAAAAGTTTGCCAAAATTTAGCATCTGTTCATGACCCCATGTTCTGGTGAAGAACAAGAACACTGGCGGCCAGTTTTCCCACGCGTGTTTGTACGCGCTAATGATTTTCCATTCTCCGTTTCCCATTTTCGTTTGTTTGCGTATACAGGGCCTAACAAAGCAGCTGATGTTGCAAAAGGAGTTACAATGTTAACCAAGCAGAGGCCTCAAGTGCTGGAAGAGGTGGAAAAACTGTTGCTAGTGTGGTGGAACGAGAAGCAACTTGCAGGGGATAGCGTAAGCGAGGTAATCATATGCGACAAAAGCCAGGAAGATTCATGGCAATTTGCTGAAAAAAAAATCCTTCTTCAAGTGGCGAAGGTGAGGAATTTAAAGCCAGTAGAGGATGGTTTGAGAAGTTTCGCAAGAGAAGTGGCATTTAATTTTGTTTCCATGTGCTTAAAACTCATAAAAAAGTGTTTACAGTAAGCGGTCCATAAGGGTGTAGCATGAACTCTTACAATGTTAGTTTTCCCTGTTGTTCAAGGTTTTCTCAGCGTTAATTCAATGTTTTTACATTTAGTTTACTATTACACTGTGCATTCTATGGTATAATTAACTATGTTTGTGCTTAAAAAAATATACAGTATATTTAGATAGACAGATAGATAGATAGACATATAGTTCGTATGGTCTGGAACGGATTAATTGTATTTATATACAATCTTATGGGGAAATTATGTTCGGGTCGCGTCCATAGTTTTAGAACAAATTATGGTCAAGACTAGAGGTACCACTGTATATATATATATATATATATATATATATATATATATATATATATAGAGAGAGAGAGAGAGAGAGAGAGAGAGAGAGAGAAGAAGCCATAATGGATGGACTGCCTAAGTGGAGGTGCAACATGGCTGGGATGGCTCTCTCAGTGAGGTACATGAAATATAGTGCAGGTTAACCTTATGCAATGGCCAACAAACCAAGTACAAGATGGAACAAATACAATACAGAAGACTTACATTGTTAGGTAGCATGTGGATAGATGTTTAATGTACAGTTTACGTAGTGTAACTATGGCACACATTATTAGGAAGACAGAATACTAAGGGCTAAAAATTGTTCTTGAATTGTTCCCTATTATGCCTGGCAATGTATGATGGGGCACTGGGGAAAAAAGGTTCATCTAAGCTGGCCGCACAGTATATTTCCTGGAAAATATACTGTGATCAAGGTCATCAGCGAACACAGCATATTGGCTGTGAAAAACACTTTGTTGAACTTCACTGATCAATACCAGCATCCAGTATGTCCACTTTACAGTATGTACAGTATGTGCACATTTACTTTTGGAATATTGAATCACCAAAGTCAAGCTGATTGAGTGAAATGTAGGTTAAAAGGGATGCCTGAAACATAAGTGGAGTTAAAACTGTGATTTTAAAAGAAGGTCAATATGATTTAAACATGTAAGTTCTGGCCAATGCACTAAATTTCATCTGACATTTTAAAATGTAACTGGTGAAGTTTTAATATTTTTTGTGTGTTTGTTTATTCATTTGCTAATAGTTAAACATCTAAAACTACTTTCCTATTTTCTCATTTTGCTTCTATTTTGCCCAGCACAATAGATTTTCTTACTCTAAAGCCCAGTAAAGAAGGTTTAAAAAATAATAATGGACAAATGTTAAAAAGTGATGCATCAGTAGATTTTAATGGTAATTTTGCTCATTTGAATTTTAAGAAAACTGTAGTACTATAAATAAAAAGGAGATGGTCAGCTCAGCTAATCGCCAAAGAAATTGTGTTCGCTTTGAAGGCAAGTTAAAAGAAGCGATTTTTAGGCCAATGCATAGAAACAGCCAGGCGGCATTTCACTGAAGCATTTCAAATCCCAGGTGGCATTTGCAGGAATTTCCCTGACTACTAATTTTAAATACTGCATGGAGGCAGCCATATGGTGCCACAAATGGAAGATCAGCGCGTGTTACTTTACAACATAAAGTATATGACCACTGTACAGCTTTGCGAGGCAATAACCAGCCAGAGAGGTAACATCATTTAACAAATGAATAGTGCCTGATGGAATGTGCGCTGTTTTTCTCTCACCATATGCTGTAGGCTGATATAGTGATAAAATGAAGTAAAACTTCATAGCCTTGCTAACAAAAAGATATGGCTAAAAGCATGGGGATATTTACACAAGATTCTCCAGTACTGTGAAACTGTGGAAAAAGCAAACTACATTTTTATTACTGTATTTAATAAAAATATAGCAATGTGAGAAGAATGCTCATATTTCTGTCTGAAATAATAATATATCATGGCTGTAAAGACTGCAAGACAGCACACTCAAAGAATAGAGGGTTTACTTTTAATGTATTGTAACATTATGTTCTCAGTAAAGAACCTTCTGATGGCATAGGCCATTTATTACACCTTAGAAATAAAGTTTTGTTAATTGAAGGAAGAGTTTTATCATGCTTGGTGTAATCGATGTATAAGAAAAGTTAAGATACAAAAATAATTATTAGAAAATACACACATACAATATTTTGGCGGTTCAGCTAACTGGCTAAAGACAAAAGGGAACTGAAGAGATATGGGGCAGGAAAGAAGGTGCCAGTAGGTCCCACAAGAGGGTGAAATCCACAGTCAGCCATTGTTTATTCCAATATACCCATGTGGGGGCTGTCGGAGGTACTGAGTTTTTGATTACAAATGCCCGAGGGGCATTTTGGTAGAAACTTTTGTTCAGTAGGAAGTGATGGGGAATTGATAATAAACTAGTGCTGGAGGAAATAACCCACATGAGAAAAGGAAAGACATACTGCTACCCAGTATGGAGGACTGGTGTCAGAAGTGAAGTCATTTTGCTGCTTTATTTTGATTTTTTGTTCTAGGCTTTATTAAGTTTGCTTCTCTTTGACACCTTCTGTCATTAGGGAAGTGGTCTACATCTGCCTTTTGTTATGATTTGTAGGCTCCTCCAAGCCTAAATGGGCTCCAAAAGTCTCCAAAACAGGCCAGAGAGTAGGCCAGAATCCCATCTGGTTTGCATAGCAGAAACAACTTTGATTTCAGCCAGACCCCAAAGGCTACTTGCTGGCATCAGCAGGAATAGGCCCCAAAAAACAGGAAAGTAGCAAAAACAACTAATCATATTAAAAAATATATCACAAAAGCACCACAAGGAAAAGGATGACCATAAACCCGCAGTTTTTATTTAAAAGACAAACATATGATCTTTATAAATAATGTATTTGCAAAAATAGCAAAATACAGAAAAAGGCCCAGTAGAGCAAAAGGTGTCACAAATGAACTGACTAAAAGGCAGTCCTATTACAAACCAATCCTAAAACTGAATCAAAAATCTAAATCCTTTAACCTGAGCAAAAATAATCAAATGATCAAGCCAGAAAATCCAACACAGAAAACAACAAAACTTACAAAACTCCACTGTAATGAATGGTTCCCATTCTTGAGCCTTCTCAACCATTTGAAATAGCCTGAGGGAGGGCTCAGGAGTGGCAATGTCAGGTTGGCCTGTGGCTCCACCCATAAAGAACATGGAACAGAACCACATTTAAAGGGACAGTGCGCAATTATCCCATCACACTTAGAACTAACAGAAATAACATAAAAGTCATTTTCTGACTTCTTGACTACAATTCTTGTTTTGCCCCATGATTTTTTTGAAAGATAGGCTTGATTCCTGGTCAACAAACTTAGCATGACTAGATCTGAGCATGAAAGCATGTGTATGCCAAAAAAACAGGAAAATGCATATGCCAAAACCAAAAATGGGATTTAGGAAAACCTGATGTATAAATCATCTTGAAAATATTCGTACGGGAATGCATCTCAAACCCCATCCAGTTGTCAGACTGAAATAACTATGTATGTACAATGCTAATTAACCTCATACATATGCAAATGCAATGCTGCAGATTTCAGTGGCATCCAGACATATAAGAAATTTCGACAGCAAATACAGAATGAAGTGCCTCCTAGTACAGCGCAATAAAGTCAGCACAATAAAATATATTCATTTCTTTTAGAAAAATAATTGGCAGCATTTTCTAGTATTTTGTTGGCAATGTGTACAATCATTCCATCTTTATCTTCATCATAAAATTTTGCCACAGTATTTGATATATAATTTTTTGCCTTGCATAATTTTACTTAGAAAAATTTAAGATAATTATTTTTGCTTGATGACAAATAAAAACACATTAGATAAACAAAGCTCCGAACAGTAAAGTAAATAAGAGTAATAATAATTGCAACTTGTACTTCCACACAAGAGAGTGGATGACATTCTAATTGTCTTGATTTTCATTTAGCAGTTAACTATGAATACAAACCCGGTTAATAGCTCACAATAAATATTCACTGTATGCCCTATTGCTCCGGAGCTTGTATAAAAAACTACTAATTAGTGCTATTTCGCATGCTGGCCGCTTTCATTTAAGAAAAGTAAAGAATTTTAGGAAATCATGCAAAGTAATGATTCATAATTACACTCTCTTCTGTTTATGTGTTTTCCATAATATGAATGACATGAAATATCTGTCTTCACTAATGCTATGGACATGAGGGATTCTGGAAGGTTATTTTTATAACACCTGTGGAGGATGAACGAGTAAGGGCCCTGGCCGAGACAACTTCATAATGGAAAGACCAGGATCACTAGATGCCAGCCCCCAGGGGCTGCAACGTTGCCTCAGATTCCCTCAGGGCACACTAAGAATTAGAGTTTGGTGAATCAGCTCTTTTGGGTTATGAAGGTACAGCCATGGGTGCTTGAGGGACTGCAGAGCCCTACTTCATTGGGCTTCTGCCTCTGCCGAACGAAGTTAACGGACCACAGGAAGTACTCCCTAGTGCAACATAAAAAGAAGCCTGCTGCCTTCATTCAGAGTTGGGAGGTGAAGGACAACATGCTGGATGAGGAGTGGAAGCAGAGAGAGTGACAGTGTGAAGAGACAAAGAGTTTCTGTGAGCTGACTTGTGCTTGTGCTACACTGTTTTGTACGTGTGACTGAGGTGGGAAACACTTAAAGAGGAAGCATTTCCCATGAATAAAGACTCTCTATTCATTTTATACCAGTGTCTGAGCCTGTCGGTGTCAGGTTTAGGGACTTGGACCACCCCAAACAGTCTACACACCTTAAACTTAAGCATTTGCAAGAACAAATTATGCTGTGGTGGGTTGGCACCCTGCCCAGGATTGGTTCCTGCCTTGTGCCCTGTGTTGGCTGGGATTGGCTCCAGCAGACCCCCATGACCCTGTATTCGGATTCAGCGGGTTGGAAAATGGCTGGATGGAAGAACAAATTATGTGTCACAATATAGGCATACATGTTTTTATATCAGCTAGACTAATTGTGGTAAAGGTTAAGTATATACTGTATATACAATGCTTTAAAAAACGATTCACCTCTTTGTCTTCACATTTCATTGCTAGACAATGCTAAATCACAATGAATTTAATTTTGGCTTTTCTGAAACTGATGAACAGTAAAATTCTTAAATAAAATACTTTAAATAAAATATTTAAAATGAAAAGCAGTGAAAACAGGTCTCTGCATAGTGTCTAAATTAACTAGAAATATAAACACAGAACAATTGCCCCCTAAATATTTATCTCCTTTAATAAGACCCCCTACCCCCAAATTATCACTAGTGCAGCCAATCAGTTTTATTAATTACAAAATTAGTTCAATGGGAACTAATGAGAAGAACAAGTCAGGGGGTGGAGACAAGAAAATATCCAAGTCCTTGAATATTCCTAGGAGTCCAATGAAACCACTCATTAAGAAATGGAAAGAGTATGGCAGCGTTGTAAATCTGCTTAAAGCAAGCCACCACAAAAACTGAGTGACCATGCAAAAAGAAGACAAGTGGTCACCAGTAGGCCTGTGAGAACTCTGTGAAGTTAAAAGCTTCAGTGGCTGAGATTGGAGAGTGGCAAATAGGAAAAACATACAAAATAATGTACAGTATCTCACAATTCAGTTTGTGTCTGTCAGCTGGAAGAAGGTTCTATGG